>NC_057813.1:555663276-555914332 GCF_018294505.1 Triticum aestivum
AGCCCGCATATAGTGTACTAGAATTAACTGTTCAGTTGTTGCTCTTTCGACACTCTCTTTTTAGACCTTAACTATTTTCAATCTTCATGTCTATTGATGGGGTAAGAAAGTTATAACTAATCGGTGGATTCGTAAGCATCGGGATTTTCTCACTTCTCATGAGATTCGATTGAAGACAATAACGCTAGAACGATATGTAGCCAACCGTGCAAACACTAGATTTGTCACATTCTTCCTACTGAATGCGAGGTTACTATTGTCCATCAGGCTTAAGTTTATCAGCAGCATGGTTTTGACAGATGGGTATGTCGAAGATCAAAAAAAGGAGTTTCAGGTGGGCAAAAGAGCTTCTGAACGTGTCGGGCTTCTGTTTACAACATATTGTGGTCATAATCCAGTAAATTTTACGACCCAGGATGTTCATTCTATGGACCTGACCGATCCATTTGACTTTGACTGTCGAAAATAGTGCTGGAGTTAGATGTTGTTGCTGATGAAGTCATATACCTGGGGTAGGGTCATGGACATGTACAAGGTACCCTCCCCTAGGACATCTTTATAAGAAGCCGTCTTCCAGTCGACCTAGAGGGACTCCACTCGACGGACTAGAAGACACTCGACCATGAAGACTCACTCGACCACCAGGAGTTCTAGATCTACTCTGTATCAAAACGGTCTGTAATTAAGTAGTCTTTATGGTCATGCTGACACTTTATGTAAGGCGTTACCAGTAATGCTTGGCCTTAATGTACTTTAAACCCTCCACTACGTGGGCTGGCTGGGGTCTTGGCATCTTCTATATAAGCCACCCCCCTCCACTGGCAGAAGGGTTCGCACCCCTGTAACTCTCACACATATAATCCAGTCGACCGCCTCCGGGCACTGAGACGTAGGGTTGTTACTTCCTCCGAGAAGGGCCTGAACTCGTAAAACTCTTGTGTGCACAACTACTCCATAGCTAGGATCTTGCCTCTCCTTAGTACCCCCCCTACACTACTGTCAGACTTAGAACCACGACAGTTGGCGCCCACCGTGGGGCCGGTGTCTTAGCGACTTATTGGAGAAGTTGCAATTTTTCCGATTCCCATCATCATGGTTTCAGGTGAAGTTTTGGTTGAGGGCCGCGAGATCCATCTCGGCGCACTCACGTTCATCGCCGACGACTCTGCCTGGCTGCAGGAGGCTCCGCTCGATGTTGACGCGCTCCTAGTCCGCGGAGCTACGCACTTTCGAGCGTGCGTCCGCGGTGTCCTTCTGCGGCAACCGTCAACCCAATATCGGCCGGTTTTTGTGTCATCCTCCCTCCCAGCTTCCCGCCGGCGTAAGCGCTTCGGTCGATCGAGGCTTCAGCGGTGGGTGGGGCATGCGGTGGCTCGCCAGTCGACCACCGCCCAAGTCGTGGCAATCGAGCCCGACGAATCTCTCTACTGCATCCGTGTGTGACAGCAGCTATCCAACGGCGGATATCCTGATGGTCAATGGACCGCACGTTCCCCCCGGCTTTCCCGGTGCCGAGGGAGGCAACGGCGGAGGCGATCCGTCGCACGTCCATGAGGAATACCTCCCCGAGCCCCTCAATTCGCAGCAGAGGGAAGAGCTGCACCGCCGGAACATGGATGCCCTTCACACTCCGATCGTTGGAGAAACCCCTGAGGCTCGCGCCTTGGAGGACGCGCACTTGGCCAACCTGGATGAGCGCACTCGACTGGAGAACCTTCAGCGGGCACTCGACGAGTGCGCGCGGCAACGAATTCCAGACTCCAGTCGACGCCAGCTCTTTCCACCTCCGACTCAAGTATATCAAACTCCGATTCAGAATCTATCAGCTGCAGCCCGTATAGTAGAATCAATTCAGCCTTCCCAGTCAGAAGCTGGCAGAGGCTTGATGCAGGTCAGAGATTTGCTCCGGGCAGCGGGAGATCAGAATTCAGCTGTATTGCAGTCGCGGAACAGGATTCACAGCAGATCCGTGGCAGCGAATACGGTCTAGTCGGCTCATAGCCCCAGATCGCCCCCGAGGCGTGAAGGGCGTGGTGACCGACATGATCAGTACATGAACCATGAGCAGTACAATCACCAATTCGATCGCAACGATCGATTTCGAGTGCCTCCTCCTCCCCCAAGGGGTGGATCTTATGTGCCTCGACAGCAGGATGATAGACGCCAGCACAGTGGTGGGCGAAGAATCCCAGTCGACCACAGAGAACCAGGCTTTGATGTGAGATCCATCATCGTTCAAGGTCTGGTCGACCGGAACAGAGCTCACAGAGAGGGCAACGACAGAGATGTACCCACCAGTAGCCGAGTGCATGTCTCCGGACCAGAGTGTTTCAGCAGAGCCATCCGAGCCGCAGTGATTCCTCCCAACTTCAGGTTGGCGACTAGAGTCAGTAAGTTCAACAGTGAGTCTAAGCCTGATACTTGGCTTGAGGACTACCGAGTGGCTGTCCTGATCGGCGGCGGGAATGACGAGGTGACCATGAAGCATCTGCCTCTTATGTTGGAAGGGTCAGCCAGAGCATGGCTGAATCAGTTGACACCCAGCAGCATTTACACATGGGAGGATCTCTCCCGAGTGTTTGTCAGAACGTTCGAAGGAACGTGCAAGCGACCAGCAGGACTGACAGAGTTGCAATCATGTGTGCAAAAGTCGAATGAGACTCTGAGAGATTACATCCAGAGATGGATCACGTTGCATCACACAGTGGAGAATGTATCTGATCACCACGCAGTCCGCGCCTTCAAGGAAGGCGTAAAGTACAGAGAGCTAAGCCTGAAATTCAGTCGAACCGGAGACATGTCTCTGAGTCGAATGATGGAAATAGCCACCAAATATGCCAATGGTGAGGAAGAGGATCGGCTCCGGAGCGGCAAGCATAAGTCAGTCACCCAAGAAACCGGAGGAGGGAACTCCGGTCGGAAGCAAAAGCAGAAAGCTGGGCCAGCTGCTCCTGGAGAAGCCCTGGCCGTGACTCAAGGAAAATTCAAAGGAAAGCCCAAGGGGCCTTGGAACCCCAAAAAAGTAAATGATAAAGAAGGAAATGACGTGATGGATTTGCCGTGTCACATCCACACGAAGAAGGATGAAGAGGGTAATTTCATTTACCCGAAGCATACCACTCGACAGTGTCGACTTCTGATACAGCAGTTCCAAGGGAAACAGCCCAAGGACAAGGAAAAGGAGTCAGACAAAGCTGAGGATAAGGGGGATAGTGACGAGGAATACCCTCAGGTCAATTCTACTCTGGTGATTTTTGTTGACGTTGAGAGCAAAAGTCGACTGAAAGTTATAAACCGAGAGGTGAATAAGGTTGCTCCAGCAACACCCAATTATCTGAAGTGGTCTCAGACAGCCATCACATTCGACCAGTCTGATCACCCGACGCACATAGCCACCCGTGGGAGGCAAGCTCTGGTGGTCGACCCAGTCGTTGAGGGCACTCGACTGACTAAAGTGTTGATGGATGGTGGTAGTAGTTTGAATATACTATACACTGAGACGCTGAAAGGGATGGGCATTCCAATGTCCAGACTCAGCACAAGCAACATGAGTTTCTATGGAGTCATTCCGGGCAAGAAGGCCGTGTCACTCGGTCAGATTGCTCTTGATGTGGTTTTTGGTGATTCCAAGAACTTCCGCAAAGAGAAGCTGACATTTGAGGTTATAGATTTCCAGAGTGCCTACCATGCTATTTTGGGCAGGCCAGCTTATGCACGTTTCATGGCTCGACCATGTTACGTGTACCTCAAATTAAAGATGCCTGGCCCTAAAGGCGTGATCACTGTTACTGGTAATCGCAAGAAGGCAGAAGAGTGCTTCCAGAAAGGCTCAAAGATCGTCGATGCTCAGATGGTGGCAGAAGAGTGGCAGCAACACCAGAGGAACGTAGACCCAAGTGATTTGTTGCGAGCCAAAAATCCCACCACGGAATCAGCGTTCAAGTCGTCTAGTGAGACAAAACCAGTTCACATCCACCCGACCGACCCCAGCGCTGCTCCAACTCATATCTCCACAACACTCGACCCCAAATAGGAAGAAGCGCTCATCCAGTTCCTCCGTGAGAACTGGTACATCTTTGCATGGAAACCTTCTGACATGCCGGGTGTACCCAGGGGGCTAGCTGAGCATCATCTGCGAGTCGATTCAAAGGCAAAACCTGTCAAGGAACATCTGCGACGGTCTGTCGTCCAGGAAAGGAAGGCTATTGACGAAGAGGTGGCTCGGCTCTTAGCAGCAGAGTTTGTCTGAGAGATTTACCACTCCGAGTGGCTCGCCAATGTTGTCATGGTCCCCAAAAAGGACAACTCACTTCGCATGTGCATTGATTTTAAACATATCAATCGGGCCTGCCCAAAAGATCATTTTCCTCTTCCCCGCATCGACCAAATAGTCGACTCGACTGTGGGATGTGAGCAACTGTCTTTCTTAGACGCTTATTCCGGGTACCATCAGATCCATCTGTTTGGGCCGATGAGATCAAAACAGCTTTCATCACCCCATTCGGGTGCTTCTGTTATGTCACCATGCCATTCGGCCTCAAGAATGCCAGAGCCACGTTCATGAGGATGATTCAGAAGTGTTTGCTCACTCAAATCAGTCGGAGTGTGGAAGCGTACATGGATGACATTGTGGTCAAGTCACGAAAAGGTTCCGACCTGCTGACTGACCTCGCTGAAACATTTGCCAACCTCAGGAGCTATGATATCAAGCTTAACCCATCCAAGTGCACATTCGGAGTTCCTGGTGGAAAGTTACTCGGTTTTCTCATTTCCGAACGAGGAATCGATGCAAACCCAGAGAAAGTGGGCACTATACTCCGAATGAAATGACCTGTGCGTGTGCACGATGTTCAGAAGCTTACTGGTTGCTTGGCTGCTTTAAGTCGATTCATCTCTCGTCTCGGTGAGAAGGCATTGCCTCTTTACCGACTGATGAAGAAGTCAGACAAGTTCGAGTGGACTCCTGAAGCTGACGCAGCGTTTGCAGAGTTAAAAACCCTGCTTTCCACCCAGCCGGTGCTTGCTGCCCCGATCAGCAAAGACCCAGTGGGTGCTTGCTACCCCGATCAGCAAAGAGCCTTTGCTGCTTTACATTGCAGCCACAGGACAAGTCGTCAGTACTGTACTTACGGTCGAGTAGGAAGAAGAAGGGAAAGCCTTCAAAGTTCAGCGCCCAGTATATTACATTTCTGAAGTCCTAACCCCATAAAAGCAAAGATACCCTCATTATCAGAAGCTTGTATATGGGATCTATATGACCACAAAGAAAGTTGCTCACTACTTCTCTGACCATACCATCACAGTCGTCAGCGATGCCCCCTTATCAGAGATTCTGCACAACAGAGATGCAACTGGCCGAGTGGCAAAATGGGCGATTGAACTTCTTCCCCTGGATATCAGATTTGAGGCAAAGAAAGCTATCAAGTCCCAAGCAATAGCAGATTTCCTTGCCGAGTGGACTGAACAGCAGTTACCGACTCAAGTTCACTCAGAGCACTGGACTATGTTCTTCGATGGCTCTAAAATGTTGAATGGTTCCGGTGCCTGGGTAGTGTTGGTTTCCCCCCGAGGAGATAAGCTCAGATATGTACTCCAGATTCACTTTGATTCCTCCAACAATGAAGCAGAATACGAAGCGCTCTTGTATGGGTTGCGTATGGCCATTTCACTCGGCGTCCGTCGCCTCATGGTCTACGGTGACTCGGATTTAGTGGTCAACCAAGTGATGAAGGAGTGGGATGTCAGAAGCCCAGCCATGACTGGTTACTGCAATGCAGTCAGAAAGCTGGAAAAGAAATTTGAGGGATTAGAGCTCCATCACGTCCCCCGGCTGAAAAATCAAGCAGCCGATGACTTGGCGAAGATAGGTTCCAAAAGAGAAGCCATCCTGAGTGGCGTGTTTTTGGAGCATGTTCACACGCCGTCAGTACAAGAAGATCCTTTCACTAAAGAAGCCCCGCAGCCAAAAAGCGCCACAGATCCGACTGAAGTCGAGGTCCCAGCTGTGGTCGACTTAATCATGGAAGTTCTAGTTATTACAACCGACTGGACAGTGCCCTATGTCGCTTATATTCTAAGGAAAGAGCTCCCAGAGAATGAAGAAGAGGCTCGAGAGGTCGTCCGTCGATCCAAAGCCTTTACCGTCATGAGGGGACAGTTGTACAGGGAAAGCGTGACTGGAGTCAGCCAGAAATGCATAACACCGAAAGAGGGTCGAATGATTCTCAATGACATCCACTCGGGGACCTGTGGCCATCATGCATCCTCTCGGACCATTGTGGCTAAAGCATACCGAGCAGGTTTTTACTGGCCCAAAGCAAATGAAATGGCAAAAGAGGTAGTTGACAAGTGTGAAGGCTGTCAGTTCTACTCCAACATGTCACACAAACCTTCCTCAGCCTTGAAGACCATCCCAATCGTCTGGCTTTTCGCTGTTTGGGGGTTAGATATGGTTGGACCACTGAGAACTGGCAGGAGCGGCTTCACCCATGTACTGGTGGCAGTCGACAAGTTCACCAAGTGGATCGAGGCCAAGCCCATTAAAAATCTTGATGCTAGCACTGCCATCAGCTTCATCAGAGAATTAATATTCAGATAAGGAGTTCCGCATAGCATCATCACTGATAATGGGTCAAACTTCAACTCCGATCAATTCAAAGCTTTCTGCGCTTCCCAAGGCACATGAGTCAACTACGCTTCAGTCGCCCATCCCCAGTCGAATGGACAAGCAGAAAGAGCAAACGGCCTAATTCTCAAAGGACTGAAACCCCGGTTGATGCGCGACCTCAAGCACGCAGCAGGCGCGTGGGTCGACGAACTTCCATCAGTTCTTTGGGGATTGAGGACTACTCCAAATCGGTCGACTGGGAGGACTCCATTCTTTCTGATCTACGAAGCTGAGGCGGTCCTGCCAAGTGACCTGCTTCACAATGCGCCGCGAGTCGAGCTCTACTCTGAAGCTGAAGCAGAACAAGCCCGGCAGGATGCAGTCGACCTTCTAGAAGAAGAAAGAGAGATGGCCATGATCCGATCGACCATCTATCAGCAAGACTTGCGTCGATTCTACGCCAGAAATGTGAAGAGCCGAGCCTTCCAAGAAGGAGACTTGGTCCTCTGAGTGGACCAACAAAAGCCACACAAACTCGCCCCTACTTGGGAAGGCCCCTTCATTGTTACCAAAGTTCTCCACAACGGAGCATACCGTCTGTACAACATCGATCGCCAGATTGATGAGCCATGAGCTTGGAATGCGGATCTGCTCCGCCCCTTTTATACTTAAGTATTCACTCGGATGAGTTGTAATAAAAGTACTTCTGTAATTTATTTATCAAAGACAAGAGTTTTATAATTTTCCCAGTGATTGTTGTTACCTTCGTCCACATAAAACAGTCCCCCAGTGGGTGGCTTAGCTGCGAATCCGTTTCGCCTAAGTTTGTAAAAGAAAATCCTACCGAGTGGTAAGCCAGCCTTCCACTCAGAGGCTTAGCTGTGAATCCGTTTCGCCTAAGTTTAAACAAAATCCTATGGAGTGGAGAGCAAACCTCCCACTCGGGGGCTTAGCTGCAGCCCAGTGCTCGCCTAAGTTTTTGAAACTCCTACCGAGTGGTAAGCCAGCCTTCCACTCGGAGGCTTAGCTGCACCCAGTGCTCGCCTAAGTTTTTGAAAATCCTACCGAGTGGTAAGCCAGCCTTCCACTCGGGGGCTTAGCTGCAGCCCAGTGCTCGCCTAAGTTTTTGAAAATCCTACCGAGTGGTAAGCCAGCCTTCCACTCGGGGGCTTAGCTGCAACCTAGTGTTCGCCTAAGTATAAAATACAACGTGCGCTCCGCAAGGAAGACGAGGCGCGAGTCGACTCCTGCCTTCTCCTTCTGAGCTACGCCACAAATACAACGTGTGCTCCGCAAGGAGGATGAGGCGTGGGTCGACTCCTGCCTTCTCCTTCTGAGCTACGCCACAAATACAACGTGCGCTCCGCAAGGAGGACGAAGTGCAGGTCGACTGCTATCTTCTCCTTCGGGGGTACATCATAAAATCCTACCGAGTGGTGAGCAAACCTCCCACCCGGGGGCTTAGCTGCAGCCCAGTGCTCGCCTAAGTTTCTGAAATCCTACCGAGTGGAGAGCAAACCTCCCACTCGGAGGCTTAGCTGCAGCCCAGTGCTCGCCTAAGTTTTCTCAAAAATCCTACCGAGTGGTGAGCAAACCTCCCACTCGGGGGCTTAGCTGCAGCCCAGTGCTCGCCTAAGTTTCTGAAATCCTACCGAGTGGTGAGCAAACCTCCCACCTGGGGGCTTAGCTGCACCCAGTGCTCGCCTAAGTTTCTAAAATCCTACCAAGTGGAGAGCAAACCTCCCACTCGGAGGCTTAGCTGCAGCCTAGTGCTCGCCTAAGTTTTCTAAAAAATCCTACCGAGTGGTGAGCAAACCTCCCACTCGGGGGCTTAGCTGCAGCCCAGTGCTCGCCTAAGTTTCTGAAATCCTACCGAGTGATGAGCAAACCTCCCACTCGGGGGCTTAGCTGCAGCCCAGTGCTCGCCTAAGTTTCTGAAATCCTACCGAGTGGAGAGCAAACCTCCCACTCAGGGGCTTAGCTGCAGCCCAATGCTCGCCTAAGTTTCTGAAATCCTACCGAGTGGAGAGCAAACCTCCCACTCGGGGGCTTAGCTGCAGCCCAGTGCTCGCCTAAGTTCTTAAAATCCTACCGAGTGGTGAGCAAGCCTCCCACTTGGAGGCTTAGCTGCAGCCCAGTGCTCACCTAAGCATGACGAGTACAAGTCGATTGCAAATTGTGCTTCATACCGACCTGCAAAAGAGCATCACAAACACTAGTATATATTTCAAGCAAAAGATGATGATCATTCGAAGGCAGAAGCAAACATATTCGACGGCAAACTTAAGTGCAGATAACGTCTTACGGATCCAGAAGTGCTCAGGCACCAAGCCTGATAAAGTTTGTCGGTTACAAAAACCACTCGGCATTCCGAGGCAAATTTAAAGCATCAAGCATAGAAGTTTTTTACCCCTCCTGAGGAGGGCTGGAAGGCGAAACGAACTCATCCAGGTCGATTCCATCTGCGATCCGAGTGGCAGCAGCGATGAAGGTCTCCATGAAGGATCAGAAGTCATGCTTCTTGGTATTGGCCACCTTGAGAGCTGTCAGCTTGTCCTCTCGCGCATCCTTGCAGTGAACACGGACCAGAGGTAGAGCAACGTCAGCACCGCACCTGGCAGAAGACTTCTTCCATTCTTGCACTCGACTTGGAACTTCGTTCAGTCGAGTCATCAGGGACTCAAGGTCATTCTGAAGTGCTTCTCCTGGCCAGAGCGCCGTGTCGATGCGTGACGTCGCAACCTTCAGCCTTGCAAGATAGTCAACAATGGCAGCAACGCGAGACTCGAGTCGGAGCATGTTCATGGTAGTTTCATCCTTCACAGGAGAGTTGATAGGGTCCAGGCTCGTCTCCAGTCGACCAATCTCCTCCTCAAAGTTCTGGAAGAACTCTGTAGACACAAACCCAAAGTTAAGGCAGCAGTTTGGTGGCGAGGCCAAAATTAAAAAGCCTGTCAGATACAGAGGGTTACCTTCAAGCATGAGGAATAGCTTCTTGGCGAGTCCTCCCAGATAAGCCTCCAGATCATTCTTCTTTCCCACCAGTTCGCTAGCTTTGTCACTCAAGACCATCTTGTCATTCTTCAGTCGAGTGACCTCCTGGTTGGCCACGTCGAGAGCAGCTTTCAGATTAGTGTTTTCCTCTTCAAGTTTGCTTATCGAAGCCAACTTTTCTTCTGCGAGCCTGATCTTCTCGGAAGCTGCTTTCTGCGCCTCAGTGAGGTCAAGATCCTTCTTCTTCAGATAATCCCTCAGTTTATCTGTAAAATCATAGTAAGATCAGACTCGGGGATGGACAAGAAGTAAAGGCAGTCGTCAAGATTCTCACCAAACATACCTTTTGCCTCCTCCTTCGCCTTCGTGAAGTTCTCCTGGACAAGTTTTAGATCAAGTTCGAGTTGGATATGCTTGTTCTCCAAATCAGTATAACGAGCTGAAAGCTCGCAAGATTTCTGCAAAAAATCAATCGACAGACGTCAAAGAGAGGTCACTTCCGAGTGACTAAGAGAAAAATCATAGTATTTCTAAGACTACAGCTGAATCTAAACATTCAAATGTTGACTCGGGCACTACACCCAGTGGGTGTACTCAGCGTGCCCCCACTAGTTCTATCAGCTAGACTCAGAGTCGGTCAGTCGACCAAAAAAGAAAGAGAGAGTGTGTTCTTCAGACCATAGTCGACTGCCAGCAGTCGACCACAGTCTCGAGGACTACACCCACTGGGTGCACTCAACGTGCCCCCACCGGTTTATGATTCCATTCGACCAGATCGAGTGAAGACAGTAAAAAAACTCAAGACATAAAGACTATGGTCCATTGCCAGCAGTCGACCATAGCCTTGGGGACTACACCTAGTGGGTGCACTCAGCGTGCCCCCACCAATCCAGAATCTCAATCGAAACACCCAGTGGAACACCCAGTGGGCATACGATAGATACTAAGATTTTCAGAAAGAAAAGTTTTTCAGATACCATATCCTAACAGAACAGGCAGTGACCAACCAACCCGAACATTGCTCTAAAGGGCTGAATTGGCGTCATAAGCTGCTTGACTGGCATCTCGGATCGGCTTCACTTGCTCCATCATAACCCCCGCCTGGCGTATGGCTTCTTTTGCAGCGCTTGCTTGGTCTTCAGGGACGTGGTGGGTAGAGAAAAGTGAAGGCTGACCGGCACTCGACGACGAAAGGCGAGCACTCATCAGCGGCACCGCAAAGGATACGGTAGGCCAAGTGACGTTGTCTCCCTCCGCAACCAACGTCTCAGGTGCTGATACGACCTGAGCTGCCTTGCCAGCAGACGCTCTCCTATTCCTCCTCTGCCTCAGTGGTTCCTCGTCTTCATCATCATCAGGAAGATCAATGATGATATTAGATGGAGCTGCAGAAAAGAGTCAAAGTTAAAAACGAAGATCCCACCGACTGAAAACAAAACTTCAAAGGTCATACCAGGGTTGGAAGTGACGACATCCTCCATTTCTTGATCTTCAGGTCTGGCCGAGGTATCAGAAGTAGCAGCACTGTAGTTTCAGAAATCAGTCGGTCAGCTAACGAATCGACCAAGAATAAATCCATGAGAAACAAGAGGACACAAGTTATGTCATTACCCAGAAATAGTCGGAATCACCATCTTCATCTTCGGCAAAGCTTTTGTCGGCTTCGACGGCACCACTCGAGATTGCTTCGGCGTTTTCTCAGTCGGCGCCGGAGAGGTCATCCGAGGACGCTTGGCCGATTGCACAACAGGCGCGGCCCCCTTGCCGCGCTCGACTACAGGGTCATGGGCAAGCTTGGACCTTCTTTCAGAATGGGAAGGCGCTACTTCCTCCTCCTCTTGCTCCTCTTCCTCCTCATCGGAGCCAGCATCTTCATCACCCTCGTCGCCATCCGATTCCCACTCCTCTTGACTTTCACCTCCACTTCCCTCCTCCTCCTCGGTCTGTGATTGTGCCCCGTTGGGCATCGAATACAACTCGGTGGTAGCCTGAAAGACAACAAACAAGACAAAAGTCGATCGACTGAGCCGCAGCAAAGCAAAATGGACGAAACATGATTACAGTCGAAGATAAGTAGTCATACCTTGTCTGGTTCATAAGATTGGTCAAGTGGCGGGATCCTCCTAGCCCCATGGGGGTTGTCCTTGTTTCCGGTGATGGTCGTCATCCACCTATCCAGCCTGATGTCGTCGACCTCCTCTGGGTGGACCCGAGTGGTGTCTTCAGTACTAGAGTACAACCACATCGGGTGGCCTCGGTATTGGAGTGGCTGGATGCGCCGTCGAAGGAAAACCTCCATAAGATCCATGCCAGTCACACCATCACGAATGAGTTGGAATACACGCTCCATCAACATTTTAACCTGAGCCTTCTCCTCCGGAATTACTTTCAGAGAAGACGGCTTGTTCACTCGACTCATGGTGAAGGGAGGGAGCCCAGTCGACTGCCCTGGCATCGACCGGTCTTGGCAGTAGAACCAGGTCGACTGCCACCCTCTAACTGACTCGGGAAGGGTCATAGCTGGAAAAGCACTCTTACTCCTCATCTGGACCCCAAGACCCCCACACATCTGGATTACTTGGGTTCTCTCATCATTCGGATTAGCCTTTTTAACCGTCTGAGAGCGACAAGTGAATATGTGTTTGAAAAGGCCCCAGTGCGGCCGACAATCCAAGAAGTTTTCGCACAAAGACACGAAAGCAGCGAGATAGGCAATGGAATTAGGTGTGGAGTGGTGGAGCTGAGCCTCAAAGAAGTTCAGGAACCCCCGAAAGAAAAGATGCGGTGGCAGAGAAAACCCACGATCGACATGAGTCACTAAGAGGACACACTCACCCTCCTGAGGCTGCAGCTGCCACTCCGTCCCCGGAAGCCTCGCCGCCCCATGCTCGATCAGCCCTTCGTTGGCCAGGTCATCGAGATCCTTCTAGGTGATAGTCGAGCGGATCCAATCCCCCTGGATCCAACCTTGCGGCAGGCGGGACCGCGACGAGGATCCGCCCCGACTGGTCGCTCTCCCCTTCGCCTTCGCCGTCGCCTTCTTCGCCCGCTCCAAAGCCACCGTCTTCTCTTTCACCATTGTCGCCGACGAGGCCGGAACGGAGCAGCGGCGCTGAACAAATGGCAAGCCCAGCGGATGAATCTAAAGACGAGGGAGGGGAAAATAAGGGAGCACTGTTCAAAAACCTCCGCCCGGTTCCTTATATGGAGTCGCTTCCGAGTGGCTGACTAGTAGGCCCAGGCAATCTTGTCAAATCCCGAAACAGTCGCGCGAGCGATACGTGGCGAAAAAAGCAGCATGGGAATCGAGGCGTCTCTGCCTTATCCCATCCGAGTACTGCGGCCTTCTCCGCTTCGCGCGCTTCCCGAAATTTGGATCCCACTGAATCCGCTAACCGTAGGGCAACTTGTCAGACGGAAGATCTCCTGCAATCCGTCGCTCGGAATCTCCAAGTTTATAAAGTTCACTCGACAGACATAAAGAATGGATCAAGGAGACTGAAAGAAAAGTTGACACCCTCACTTAAAAGCCATTGGTCCAGAGTAAGACACATTTACAACACCAGAAAACAGGTCGGAAAGATTATCAACTCCTTCCTCACTCAAACCTCGATCCATTCGGGGGCTAATGATGAAGTCATATACCTGGGGTAGGGTCATGGACCTGTCCAAGGTACCCTCCCCCAGGACATCTTTAGAAGAAGCCGTATTCCAATCAACCTAGAGGGACTCCACTCGACGGACTAGAAGACACTCGACCATGAAGACTCACTCGACCACCAGGAGTTCAAGATCTACTCTGTATCCAAACGGTCTGTAATTAAGTAGTCTTTATGGTCATGATGACACTTTATGTAAGGCGTTACCAGTAACGCCTGGCCTTAATGTACTTTAAACCCTCCGCTACGTGGGCTGGTTGGGGTCTTGGCATCTTCTATATAAGCCACCCCTCTCCACTGGCAGAAGGGTTCGCACCCCTGTAACTCTCACACATATAATCCAGCCGACCGCCTCCGGGCACCGAGACGTAGGGTTGTTACTTCCTCCGAGAAGGGCCTGAATTCGTAAAACTCTTGTGTGCACAACTACTCCATAGCTAGGATCTTGCCTCTCCTTAGTACCCCCCCACACACACTACTGTCAGACTTAGAACCACGACAGTTGCCCTTTTGAACCTGGGTTTTTTTGTAAACCTGGTGAATAATTAACCCTTGTGCTTTTGTATAGTTTGTAAGCTAGAGTTAGATGTCTTGCCCTTTTGAACTCGGCTGCGGCTGTCATATTTTCTTGAAACAAGGCAAATGGCTTGCCATTCGTTTAATTTAGAGTGAAATATTGTAACAAATCCCAACCAAGGGAAATAACATCACTCTCGCCGGCTGCTTGAGCTCACTGTGCATTACAGAAGCCAAGTGATTAGCCCCCACTAGCACCCACAAACTTATTTTGAACTAGCACATCAAATGGGCTGTAAATTTTCATAGGAAAGGCTGCATGACCGTGACAGATTTGGATTCTGGCATTTGGGACCCGCGAGGAAATAGCCTATCCAAGGTGGTGTCGACTTACTAGCCAGTAAACAAACGATTCTGCCTACCAGCCGTTGGATTGACATCCAACATTTGTCGTGTATCTTCCATCTCTTGTCTTCTTCTTCCTCCAGCCGCCCAAACCAAACCACACCATCGGCTTCGCCTGCTCCCACCTCCCATGGTTGACTGCACCTCTGCCGTCCTACCGTACGTACCCTACAACGTTCGCCATTCCCTCCCTCTATTCTCCCACATGTCAGGTTATTCTCCGGCGACATCAGCCCCAACATGCACCCGCACCCGAACCAGTCAACCCTCGTACTCCCCTCTGCATGCGACTGGACCGGCGCATCTTCCACGGCTCCTGTTTGTTCCGTCCGAGGCCTCACCATCGTCCTCCGCCTTGTGGCCTTGGTTCTCTTGCCGTGCGTAGTGCGCCTCCCTCTTGTGTTGTCAACGTTGTCAACAACCGAGAGGAACAAGGATATGACTGTACGTGGAGAGGATGACAATAGGGACCCACCAGCATCATGGCAGTACGCAAGTAAGTGCCTCTATATTACAAGCCCAAAAATATGGTTCCTCCTAATGGTTGGACATCTGGGGCTCACTCCATTGTCAACGTAGTCAATAAACGAGAGAATTACACTACGAGCGGCTGACACCAGGGACCCAGCAGGTCGCGCAATTTTGTTTAGGAACAAGCAGTTGTTATTTATACTAGTTTTAGCGACGGATCAGGGTAACAACGGGGCTGTGCGGGGGTTGTGGCCCGTCTAGCCAGGGTTTTATTTATGTTTACCACGTCATGAGCCCAGTTGTGTTTTTTTCTTGCTGAAAATGGCTAGCCGAGTTCTATTTTTTTTAAGAAATACCCAAACGAGGACTACTTGCTTTATCAGCCCTGCTAGGCTGCAAATCTTTCAAGACGAGGACAGTTTCATTCGGTTTACCCAAAAATGGGATGTACATTTTTAAAACACATCAAACCGGGAATTAGTTTCAATTTTTTCTCATTACAAGATTTTAAATTCCATTGATTTTTATGCGTGGACAATTATTTGGATTTTATATTTATATAAATTATTTTTCAAAATAGTTTGAATGTGAATCGATATTTCGGGATTAAAAACAGTTGACCGCACCAAAATATGCAAAATTTCCTATACTTTTTAACCGTGGCCACAATATGGGGTGTAATGCTAACAAAAAGAAGATGGGCTCCAAAAAAATTCTTAAGAATTGGCAAATGGGCTGTACATTATTAGAAATAATGGCAGATGGGTTGTATGTTGTTTTCCACAGATTTGAGGCTGACTTGTGCGCCTACTATAGGTTGACGCGAATGCTTTCCTAAAAAAAGGTTGACGCAGACGCAACGCCCTGTCAACTTAGTCAACACACGAGAGCAGTGACTGTTGGATGTCCATCCAACGGATGTGGTGCTTCTTCAATCTCTGCTCTTCCTACTCCAACTGCTCAAACAAGCGCCGGCGGGACTGCCTGCTCCCTCCTCCCGCGGCCGGCTATGCTGCCGCGTAGGCCTCATTGCCCCACCGTACTCCCATCGCTGGCCTAGCCATCCCTCTACTCACCCACACATGTTGTTATTCTCCGGGGATGGCAGACGAACCAGTAAACCCTCGTACTCCTCCGTGTTGGAAACAACTGTCGAGTCTTCCCTTGCTCTGTGTCGTTCCCTTCCTAGGCCTCGTCGTCGTCCACCGCCCTGGTGCTCTCGGCGCGGCCTGGTCAACATGGTCAATGAACTGCATCCATCGGAAGTGGACTGTACATGGAGAGGCTGACAGCTGGGTCCACGGCCGCATGCAAGGAAATGCCTCCTTATTATGCGCAAAATAATGATTCCTCCACCTGACAGCTAGGACCCACGGGAAGGGCCTCTGTATTTCGCGAAAAAACGTTCCCCTCGCTGACAGGTCGGAGCCACCAGCTATATCTTCGCACGCAAGGAAGTGCCTCCTTGTTACGCACAAAAAAATGAATACCCTTGCTAGCTGGGACCCACCATAGTGGGTGGCTTACTTGTGGGCCTACTAAGTTCACGGGGATGGAGGGCTTTGTCAACTTAGTCAATACTCCAGTGATTGTACGATGTCCATCCAATGGCCATAGTGCTTCTTCAACCTCTAGTCTTCTTGCTCCAGCCGCCCAAAGCAGCGCCGGTCGTGCCACCTGCTCGTGCCTCCCGTGGTCGGCTGTGCTGCCGCGGAGGCCTCACCACCCCCATACTACTCCCACTGCTGACCAAGCCATCCCTCCACTCACCCACACCCCCTGTTATTCTGCGACGATGGCAACCTCACACCGTAGCCGAACCAGTGAACCCTCTTACTCCTCTCCGCGTGGGCATCCACTGTCGCGTCTTCCCTGGCTCCGCGTCGTCCCCTTCCTAGGCCTCGCCATCATCCACCGATGTGGTGCTCTCGGCGCGGCATGGTCAATGTGGTCAATAACTGAGTTCCATCGGAAGAGTACTGTACATGGAGAGACTGACAGCTAGGTCCACGGCGGCCGCAAGGAAGTGCCTCCTTATTACGCGCAAAATAATTATTCCTTCACCTGATAGCAGGGACCCACCGGACGGCCACCGTATTTCGTGAAAAAAATGTTTCCCCCCTGACTGCTAGGACCCACCAACTACATCTTTGCACGCAAGCAAGTGTGTCTTGGCAAAAAAACGATTCGCCCCTGATTGCTGGGACCCACCATCTACATCTTCGCACGCAAGGAAATGCCTGACAGTCGGCCACCTGGTCGAAGCATATGTAACATTGTCATTCTGGTCACGAACATGTACGTACATACTGGTCGATGTAGAGGCGTGCACATGTCGTAGTAGATGCGTGCATGTGTCATAGTAGAGGCACGCACGTAGCATGTACATGTACGTACAGCGGCCAGTGTGCAAGAAAGAAAATACGGCCACGTATGTACATATGGGTGGGGTCTTGAATGCCTACTCGCGCATACGTACGACCAAGGCTCGTGTACATGGCTGGGTCAGAACAGAGAAACTGCGTCGTCGTCGTGTTCATGGGGAGGCAACGGAATGCGTCGTGTTCATGGGGAGGCAACGAAATGCGTCGTGTTCATTGGGAGGCAATGGAATGCGTGGGAGCCAACCAGCATGGACGGAACAGCAGATGGAAACGAGGCCTGGCATACCGTAGATCGGAGGAAAGGGCCTTGTGTTCGACCGGCCACGTTCGAAACGGGATCCTGTTCATCGGGAGGGGTATGGTGTACCACAAAACGGAGGAAACGGACTTGTGTTGGACCTCCTATGGTCAAAACAGGGTCCTGTTGATCGGGAGGAGTGTGGCGTACCACAAAACGGAGGAAACGGATTTGTGTTGGAGCGTTATGGTCAAAACGGAGGTCCTATTCATCGGGAGGGGTGTGGCGTACCGCAAAACGGGACTCCATGGGATATTGTTCATCTCCACCGTCGACCTCCTCCAGCCTCCACGGGCTACTGTTCATCCACTATCGACCTCCTCCAGCCTCCACCTGCGACTGTTCATCCAGCCTCCACCGCGTGCTACTCCACCGGCTACTGTTCAACCAGCCCTCTCCATGGGCTCCTGTTCAACCACCCCTCCACGGGCTACTTTTCATCCACCCCTCCACCATCTACTGTTCATCTAGCCCTCCACGGGGTCGTCCTGTTCATCCAGCCCTCCACGGGGTCCTGTTCATCCAGCCCCAACCGGCTCGATCGATCGGGGTCCTGTTCATCTAGAGGCAACACCACGGGGTCATGTTCATCCACCCCCACTGGGAACTGTTCATCCAAACCTCCCTGCAACACTCACTGTTCATCCAGAGGCAGCATCGATCGGCTTCAGTTAGCAGCAGTAGCGAAGGAATCGCTTGATCGGGTTCGGTTAACAGCCATCGATCGATCGCTCGGGTTCAGTAACGCGTAGCATGCAATGCAATCGCTCGGGTTCAGTAAGCGAACGCCTTTCTCGGGTTCAGTTAGAGCCCAACACCTCGCACCCACAGGCGTGCGTGTATGAGAGAAACGTGCAAACCTCTGTGCATCGCTTGGCCCCGACCACCCACCGTAACCGGGAACACCCCGATATTTTCCCAGCCCTCGCTTCTACCACGGTTTTTTCTGTCATGGACGGCCCAAAGAATGTCATGCAGCTGCGTCTCTGGCCCGCCCAGAACGAAAATCCCATTTTCTGTCTTGATTTTCGAATGTCCGAACTGATGGCAAACCCTGCCCATTCCACAATCGTAGGCATTTGATATTTTGGAATGGGACAACCTTGTCAAATTTTGCTCATTGATTTTAGCAAGAAGACATGCGTTTGATATTTTCGAATGGGACGCCCTTTGCTGTCAGCAGCGTCGATCAATTTTTTCTTTATTCTTTAGTTGTGAAGTAAATATTGGCTCTGACATGTGAATCACTGAGATGCATAATCATCGATTGTTTTGAATGGTCTCTATGAATTGCCAAGCCTGTGTGTTTGATTGCAATGTACATGAACTCTAAAAAGCTGCTCAAACTCTTTGTACTCCTTCTGTTCCTTTTTACTTCGCACATTGTGAAACTGCATACTTTTTTATGTAAGATTGGTCAAAGTAGACATACTTTGACTACAGACAAAACTTGTATGCAGACTAGAAAGGACTGGAGGGAGCACATGTGAAATTTCTGCAAATGAGGTGATCACCCTGGGAATAATGCTAGTACGTATTGTTTTGCATGTTCATCCAATGCCAGTGATACAAGAATTCAAACTAATTGAAATAAATTCATTCATACACAGTCGGATTTCATATAAACATGTCGGATTTCATTACATTTCACACATTCTTCAACTAAAAAGGGGTGCGCTGGAGGTATAATTAATTAACTGAAGCTACCCACCTATGTCCGGCTGAGTCGAACAAAAGCTTCAGTGACTTAACTACAGGTGCAGTTGCATAACTGACATGTGGCCCAGATGCCTGTTGGGCCCATGTGTCAGTCAGCCAACTGCACCAGCAGTTAAGTAGAAGCAGCATCCTTCTCCAACTTAGCTCTCCGACTCCACGTCGCCGCCAAGAAGCTAATCGGCCGTCAATGGTCAAACCGCCTAGCTTGGCTTCAATCGGAAGGTAGCAGCGGTGGCCTTACTTGGACCCGAGCGGCGGCGACCTACTGTGTTCTACTCTTCCTTGTTTTTTGTGTGGCGCGGCCTCGTTGGTAGTGGGGCGGGGCCTCGACGGAGTAGGGCCTCCATCTTGGTGCCGGTGGGGCTGGGCCTCGGCGGAGCCAGCGATGTCCTTTGTCTCATTCGCGGCGGGCGGTGCCTCGGTGGAGCGGGGGAAATCCTCCCCCTTGTTGCCGGCGGGGTGGGGCCTCGGCTGAGCCGGCAATGTCCTCTGCCTCGTTGTTGGCGGAGCGGGGCCTTGATGGAGCCGGTGGTGTCTGATGCCTCGTTGTTGGTGTCGCGGGGCCTCGGCGGAGCAAGGCCTCGTCGACGCCAGCGGAGCGGGGACTCGTCGGAGCCGACATTGTCCCTGCCTCGTCCTTGGTCTCGCCAAACAGTGCCTCGCCCGCTTCATTGCCCTCTTTGTAGGCGGCCGCAGCCTCCGCATGCGGTACCGCCATCGCTCGAGGCGGCACTCGCGGGCGGAGCGATACGAGTCGAGAAGCACCTCCTGCTCCGGTCGCTCCGCGGTGATATGCTCCTCCACCTGCAGGTGCTCCTGGAGGAGATGGTGGTTGTCGGCGGCGTCGGCATGCGCCTCCCAGAACTGCTCCTCACGCTTCTGCCTTACCGTGTCCATATATTGGGCATGGGGCTCGCCGATGGTCATGGTGCAATGCACCGACGAGGATGGCACGGCGGAGGGGGTTGGTGCCGGATCGTCGACTACCATGTTCTACATTGGGACGTCGTCACCCTCTGGCTGCCTGTCGGCCAGCCAGTCGGCAGCAATGGTTGCCATCTCCTTGTGGTCCGTCATCCGCCCATCCCGAATAGCGCTGGAGCGCGAGGAAGCCATGGTGGGCAGCAGTGGTGTGGACATGAGAAAGGGAACGGATGCGGATGACTGCGGCTATGGCCAGTGCAGCATTTTATATAGCAATGGTGGGCAGCGGAGGGGCGGAAGTGTGGCGCCGGAGTAGCCACCTCGGCAACCGCGTATCATTAATGTGGGCGGCAGACAGGCGGACGGATGACACATGTGTCGTTTGAAGGCGGAGCAATCGCCTGCACCGGGAAGCGGGCGGGCGGCGCTGAACATTTCAGGCGCAAAGCGCGCGTGCTAGGGAGGCGGTCTGGGTGGGCCAGGGCAGTCAGACTCGTGCTTGACTGCGGGTCGGTCCAGCAGCCGGACATGCTGGCTCGCCAGCGAGCTCGCCGAGCTGAGCGACGCCAATCAGATGATGGATGTAGCTTCCGACCAGGAGCCGGCGCCACTGTCCAAGCCAGTTCATGCTATGTTCACCATAGAGCAAGTGCGGCCGCACTTCAATGCCCTAATGGCGGAAGAGCAACCAGCGCAGGAGGACCTGTGCTGCAACCTCCATCTCCTCAACGAGCACCGGTGAACAAGCGAACGACAATGCTGTCGCGGACATGTGGCCCCATGATCCTGGCTTCCCGAATCAGCAGTGGGCGCTGTATCAGACCATCCATCGGGCCCGTGAGGCCTGATTGCTACTACACAACCTTCTTGTTGTAGACGTTGTTGGGCCTCCAAGTGCAGTGGTTTGTAGGACAGTAGCAAATTTCCCTCAAGTGCATGACCTAAGGTTTATCAATCCGTGGGAGGCGTAGGATGAAGATGGTCTCTCTCAAACAACCCTGCAACCAAATAACAAAGAGTCTCTTGTGTCCCCAACACACCCAATACAATGGTAAATTGTATAGGTGCACTAGTTCGGCAAAGAGATGGTGATACAAGTGCAATATGGATGATAGATATGTGTATTTGTAATCTGAAATTATAAAAACAGCAAGGTAACTAATGATAAAAGTGAGTGTAAACGGTATTCCAATGGTAGGAAACAAGGCCTAGTGTTCATACTTTCACTAGTGCAAGTTCTCTCAACAATAATAACATAACTGGATCATATAACTATCCCTCAACATGCAACAAAGAGTCACTCTAAAGTCACTAATAGCGGAGAACAAACGAAGAGATTATGGTAGGGTACGAAACCACCTCAAAGTTATCCTTTCTGATCGATCTATTCAAGAGTCCGTAGTAAAATAATATGAAGCTATTCTTTCCGTTCAATCTATCATAGAGTTCATAATAGAATAACACCTTAAGACACAAGTCAACCAAAACCCTAGTATCACCTAGATACTCCATTGTCACCTCAAGTATCCGTGGGCATGATTATACGATATGCATCACACAATCTCAGATTCATCTATTCAACCAACACAAAGAACTTCAAAGAGTGCCCCCAAAGTTTCTACCAGAGAGTCAAGACGAAAACATGTGTCAACCCCTATGCATAAGTTCACAAGGTCACTGAACCCGCAACGTGATCACCAAAACATACATCAAGTGGATCACGTGAATATCCCATTGTCACCACAGATAAGCACGGCAAGATATACATCAAGTGTTCTCAAATCCTTAAAGACTCAATCCGATAAGATAACTTCAAAGGGAAAACTCAATCCATTACAAGAGAGTAGAGGGGGAGAAACATCATAAGATCCAACTATAATAGCAAAGCTCGCGATACATCAAGATCGTGCCAAATCAAGAACACGAGAGAGAGAGATCAAACACATAGCTACTGGTACATACCCTCAGCCCCGAGGGTGAACTACTCCCTCCTCATCGTGGAGAGCGCCGGGATGATGAAGATGGCCACCGGTGAGGGATCCCTCCTCCGGGTGCCGGAGCAGGGTCCCGATTGGTTTTTGGTGGCTACAGAGGCTTGCGGCGGCGGAACTCCCGATCTATTGTGCTCCCTGATTTTTTTAGGGTATATGGAGATATATATAGGCGAAATAAGTTGGTCAGGGGAGCCACGAGGGGCCCATGAGGGTGGGGGCGCGCCCAAGGGAGCTGGGCGTGCCTCCCTGTCTTGTGGCCACCTCAAAGCTTCCCTTCCGTGCACTCCAAGTGCCGTGGATTGCTTCCATTCCAAAAATAACTTTCCTGAAGGTTTCATTCCGTTTGGACTCCGTTTGATATTCCTTTTCTTCGAAACACTGAAATAGGCAAGAAAACAGCAATATGGGCTGGGCCTCCGGTTAATAGGTTAGTCCCAAAAATAATATAAAAGTGTATAGTAAAGCCCATAAACATCCAAAACGGGTAATATAATAGCATAGA
The DNA here is from genome assembly GCF_018294505.1 of Triticum aestivum. NCBI lineage: Eukaryota > Viridiplantae > Streptophyta > Magnoliopsida > Poales > Poaceae > Triticum > Triticum aestivum. Next base: position 555,685,750 of record NC_057813.1, read on the forward strand.
ACAATAAAAAATTATAGATACGTTGGAGACGTATCAGCATCCCCAAGCTTAATTCATGCTCGTCCTCGAGTAGGTAAATGATAAAAACAGAATTTTTGATGTGGAATGCTACCTAGCATAATTCTCAATGTAATTTTCTTTATTGTGGCATGAATGTTCAGATCCAAATGATTCAGAATAAAAGTTCATATTGACATAAGAAATAGTAATACTTCAAGCATATTAATCAAAGCAATCATGTCTTCTCAAAATAACATGGCTAAAGAAAGTTATCCCTACAATATCATATAGTCTGGCTGTTGCTCCATCTTCATCACACAAAGTATTTAATCATGCACAACCCCGATGACAAGCCAAGCAATTGTTTCATACTTTAGTAATCTCAAACTTTTTCAACTTTCACGCAATACATGAGTGTGAGCCATGGACATAGCACTATATGTGGAATAGAATGGTGGTTGTGGAGAAGACAAAAAGGGAGAAGATTGTCTCACATCAACTAGGCGTATCAACGGGCTATGGAGATGCCCATTAATAGATATCAATGTGAGTGAGTAGGGATTGCCATGCAACGGATGCACTAGAGCTATAAGTGTATGAAAGCTCAACAAAAGAAACTAAGTGGGTGTGCGTCCAACTTGCTTGCTCACGAAGACCTAGGGCGTTTTGAGGAAGCCCATCATTGGAATATACAAGCCAAGTTCTATAATGAAAAATTCCCACTAGTATATGAAAGTGACAACATAAGAGACTCTCTATCATGAAGATCATGGTGCTACTTTGAAGCACAGGTGTGGTAAAAAGGATAGTAGCATTTTCCCTTCTCTCTTTTTCTCTCATTTTTTTATTTGGACTTTCTCTTTTTTTTATGGTGGGCTCTTTGGCCTCTTTTTTTATAAAGTCCGCAGTCTCATCCCGACTTATGGGGGAATCATAGTCTCCATCATCCTTTCCTCACTTGGGACAATGCTCTAAAAATGAAGATCATCACACTTTTATTTACTTACAACTCAAGATTACAACTCGATACTAATAACAAAATATGACTCTATATGAATGCCTCCGGTGGTGGACCGGGATATGCAATGAATCAAGAGTGACATGTATGAAAAATTGTGAAGGTGGCCTTGCCACAAATACGATGTCAACTACATGATCATGCAAAAGCAATATGACAATGATGATGTGTGTCATAATAAACGGAATGGTGGAAGTTGCATGGCAATATATCTCGGAATGGCTATGGAAATGCTATAATAGGTAGGTGTGGTGGCTATTTTGAGGAAGGTATATGGTGGGTGTATGGTATCGGTGAAATTTGCACGGCACAAGAGAGGCTAGCAATGGTGGAAGGGTGAGAGTGCGTATAATCCATGGACTCAACATTAGTCATAAAGAACTCATATACTTATTGCAAAAATCTACAAGCCTTTGAAAACAAAGTAATACGCGCATGCTCCTAGGGGGGTAGATTGGTAGGAAAAGACCATCGCTCGTCCCCGACCGCCACTCATAAGGAAGACAATCAATAAATAAAATTGTGCTCCAACTTCATCACAAAGTGGTTCACCATACGTGCATGCTACGAGAATCACAAACTTCAACACAAGTATTCTTTAAATTCATAATCACCCAACTAGCATGACTCTAATATTACCACCTCTATATCTCAAAACAATTATCAAGTATCAAATTGATCGTGGCATCCAATTCACTTTCGATGATAGTTTTTATCATACCCAACTTGGATGCCCATCATTCTAGGACCAATTTTATAACCATAGAAAATACCATGCTGTTCTAAAATACTCTCAAAATAATATAAGTGAAGCATGAGAGTTCAACAATTTCTACAAAATTAAGCCACCGCCGTGCTCTAAAAGATATAAGTGAAGCACTAGAGCAAAACTATCTAGCTCAAAAGATATAAGTGAAGCACATATAGTATTCTAATAAATTCTAAATCAAGTGGGATTCTCCCAAAAAGTGTGTACAGCAAGGATGATTGTGGTAATCTAAAAATAAAAGACTAATATCATACAAGACGCTCCAAGGAAAACACATATCATGTGGCGAATAAAAATATAGCTCCAAGTAAAATTACCGATAGATGAAGACGAAAGAGGGGATGCCTTCCAGGGCATCCCCAAGCTTAGGCTTTTGGTTATCCTTGAATATCTTGGGGTGTCATGGGCATCCCCAAGCTTAGGCTCTTGCCACTCCTTATTCCATACTCCATCAAATCTTTACCCAAAACTTGAAAACTTCACAACACAAAACTCAACAGGAAATCTCATAAGCTCCATTAGTGCAAGAAAGAAAAACCACCACATAAGGTACTATTGTGAACTCATTCTCAATTCATATTTGTGTAATATATACTGCATTACAACTTCTCTATGGTTCATACCCTCCGGTACTACTCAAGGATTCACCAAAATAAGCAAACAACACAAAGAAAACAGAATCTGTCAAAAATAGAACAGTCTGTAGTAATCTGTATCATACTATACTTCTGAAAATACAAAAATTCTGAAATAAATTGTTGGACCTTAGGAATTTTTCTATTAATCATCTTCAAAAATAATAAATCTAAAAGCACTCTCCAGTAAAAAACTGGCAGCTAATCTCGTGAGCGCTAAAGTTTCTGTTTTTTACAGCAAGATCATAAAGACTTCACCCGAGTCTTCCCAAAGGTTCTACTTGGCACAAACACTAATTAAAACATAAAACCACATCTAACCATAGTCTAGATGAATTATTTATTACTAAACAGGAACAAAAATCAAGGAACAAAAATAAAATTGGGTTGCCTCCCAACAAGCGCTAACGTTTAACGCCCCTAGCTAGGCATGATGATTTCAATGATGCTCACATAAAAGATAAGAATTGTAACATAAAGAGAGCATCATGAAGAATATGACTAGCACATTAAAGTCTAACCCACTTCCTATGCATACGGATTTTGTGAGCAAACAACTTATGGGAACAATAATCAACTAGCATAGGAAGGCAAAACAAGCATAACTTCAAAACTTTAAGCACATAGAGAGGAAACTTGATATTATTGCAATTCCTATAAGCATATGTTCCTCCCACATAATAATTTTCAGTAGCATCATGAAAGAATTCAAAAATATAACCAGCACCTAAAGCATTCTTTTCATGATATACAAGCATATAATTTTTATTACTCTCCACATAAGCAAATTTCCTCTCATGAATAATAGTGGGAGCAAACTCAACAAAATAATTATCATGTGAGGCATAATCCAATTGAAAACTAAAATCATGATGACAAGTTTCATGGTTATCATTATTATTTATAGCATACGTATCATCACAATTATCATCATAAATAGGAGGCATGCTTTCATCATAATAAATTTGCTCATCAAAACTTGGGGGACAAAACATATCATCTTCATAAAACATAGCATCCTCAAGCTTATGGCTTTGCATATCATTAGCATCATGGGTATTCAAAGAATTCATACTAATAACATTGCAATCATCCTCATCATTCACATATTTAGTGCCAAACATTTTATAGGCTTCTTCTTCTAGCACTTGAGCACAATTTTCCTTACCATCATTCTCACAAAAGATATTAAAAAGATGAAGCGTATAAGGCAAACTCAATTCCATTTTTTATAATTTTCTTTTATAGACTAAACTAGTGATAAAACAAGAAACAAAAAGATTCGATTGCAAGATCTAAAGATATACCTTCAAGCACTCACCTCCCCGGCAACGGCGCCATAAAAGAGCTTGATGTCTACCACACAACCTTTTTCTTGTAGACGTTGTTGGGACTTCAAGTGCAGAGGTTTGTAGGACAGTAGAAATTTCCCTCAAGTGGATGACCTAAGGTTTATCAATCCGTGGGAGGCGTAGGATGAAGATGGTCTCTCTCAAACAACCCTGTAACAAAATAACAAAGAGTCTCTTGTGTCCCCAACACACCCAATACAATGGTAAATTGTATAGGTGCACTAGTTCGGCGAAGAGATGGTGATACAAGTGCAATATGGATGATAGATATGGGTATTTGTAATCTGAAATTATAAAAACAGCAAGGTAACTAATGATAAAAGTGAGCGTAAACGGTATTGCAATGGTAGGAAACAAGGCCTAGTGTTCATACTTTCACTAGTGCAAGTTCTCTCAACAATAATAACATAACTGGATCATATAACTATCCCTCAACATGCAACAAAGAGTCACTCTAAAGTCACTAATAGCGGAGAAAAAACGAAGAGATTATGGTAGGGTACGAAACCACCTCAAAGTTATCCTTTCTGATCGATCTATTCAAGAGTCCGTAGTAAAATAACATGAAGCTATTCTTTCTGTTCAATCTATCATAGAGTTCATACTAGAATAACACCTTAAGACACAAATCAACCAAAACCCTAATGTCACCTAGATACTCCATTGTCACCTCAAGTATCTGTGGGCATGATTATACGATATGCATCACACAATCTCATATTCATCTATTCAACCAACACAAAGAACTTCAAAGAGTGCCCCCAAAGTTTCTACCGGAGAGTCAAGACGAAAACGTGTGCCAACCCCTATGCATAAGTTCACAAGGTCACTGAACCCGCAAGGTGATCACCAAAACATACATCAAGTGGATCACGTGAATATCCCATTGTCACCACAATAAGCACGGCAAGTACATCAAGTGTTCTCAAATCCTTAAAGACATAATCCGATAAGATAACTTCAAAGGGAAAACTCAATCCATTACAAGAGAGTAGAGGGGGAGAAACATCATAAGATCCAACTATAATAGCAAAGCTCACGATACATCAAGATTGTGCCAAATCAAGAACATGAGAGAGAGAGAGAGAGAGATCAAACACATAGCTACTGGTACATACCCTCAGCCCCGAGGGTGAACTACTCCCTCCTCGTCGTGGAGAGCGCCGGGATGATGAAGATGGCCATCGGTGAGGGATCCCTCCTCCGGGTGCCGGAGCAGGGTCCCGATTGGTTTTTGGTGGCTATAGAGGCTTGCGGCGACGGAACTCCCGATCTATTGTGCTCCCCGATGTTTTTAGGGTATATGGAGATATATAGGTGAATGAAGTCAGTCAGGGGAGCCACGAGGGGCCCACGAGGGTGGGAGCGCGCCTCCCTGCCTCGTGGCCACCTCGAAGCTTCCCTTACGTGCACTCCAAGTCCCCTGGATTGGTTCCGTTCCAAAAATAACTTTCCCGAAGGTTTCATTCCGTTTGGACTCCGTTTGATATTCCTTTTCTTCGAAACACTGAAATAGGCAAGAAAACAGCAATATGGGCTGGGCCTTCGGTTAATAGGTTAGTCCCAAAAATAATATAAAAGTGTATAGTAAAGCCCATAAACATCCAAAACGGGTAATATAATAGCATGGAACAATCAAAAATTATAGATACGTTGGAGACGTATCAAGGCCCTCTCCGTCGTCCTTCGAGTTGTTGCGCTCATCGTGGCGCCGCCGTCTCGCATTGTCAACATGGTCAACATACATGAGGATGAGGAGATGACTTTACTTGGAGAGGATGACAGTGGGGACCCACCAGGGCCATAGCCGCACGTACGCAAGTGCCTTCTTATTATATAAAACTATAATTTTTTTGCTTCCTCCTGGTTTCTTGACATCACGGTCCCACACCAATGTCAACCTATGTAGTCAATAAACGAGAGAATTGCACAAGGAGCGGCCGACAGCTGGGACCAAGCAGCTCGAGCAGTATTTGTGTTTTTGAGGTGTGAACACTGCAGAGTTTTTCTTGAGCGATGTTTAGCCCAGATATTAATTTTCTCCTCCGAACAACAACTAAAACATCACTGGAGGTATTAACTGGGTGGGCTGTGGCCCGTCTAGCCCAGGCCAGATATCCAGCCCAGATATTAATTTTTTTCAAGCTGAAAATGGCTAGCCCAACTATACTTTTTTTAGGAATACCCAGGCAAGGTCAAGTTGTTATTCTCCGCCCCCGCTGGGCTGCAAATCTTTCCTAGGAGGGATGCATTAGGCTTAACAAGAAAATGGGCTTTAAGAAATAATAAATGGGATGTAATTATAAAAGTTGGGCAGTAACTATAAAAAAATGCACCAAACACGTAATTACTTTATAAAATATTATTTTTGGATATTGAAAATTTTAATTTCATTAATTGTTGTGCGCGCTTTGTTGGATTTTTACGTAATATAAATTTATATTGAAATTGTATTTAGTCTGACTAAAAATTTTGGGATAAAAATATTTCGGATCCCATCAAAATGTGGGAAATTTTATTGAATTATGTTTTGAACAGTTGGTTGAAATGGGTTGTACTTTTAACAAACTGTAAATGGGCTGTAGTAAATTTCATTAGAATTCAAAAATGGGTTGCACATTCTTACAAATCTCAAATGGGCTATAAGTTCTCTGCCACACACTTGTGGCCTTACTAAGTTGATGCGTCCCCTCAAAAAAAAAGAGTTGACGCGTATGCAAGGCTTTGTCAACTTATAGTCAACACACGGTTCTAGCAGCACTGGCCGTTGGATGTCCATTCAACGGATGTCGTGCTTCTTCTTCAATCTCGGATATTCTAGCCTCACCCGCCCAATAAATGATTCCTCCCCCTGACATATGGGGCGCACCGTTTCGGAAGCTGGCATGTGGGCCTACTAAGTTGACGCGTACCAAGGGCTTTGTCAACTTAGTCAATATAAATGATTCTAGCTGCAGTGACTGTATGATGTCCATCCAACGGCCGTCGTGCTTCTTCAACCTCTGGTCTTCTTTCTCCAGCCGCCCAAAGCAGCGCCGGTCGTGCCGCCTGCTCCTCCCTTTCATGGTCGGCTATGCTGCCGCGGAGGCCTCACCGCCCCCTACTACTCCCATCGCTGGCCAGGCCATCCCTCCACTCACCCACACCCCCTGTTATTCTGCAGGACGGCAGCCTCACACCGCAGTCGAACCAACGAACCCTCGTACTCCTCTCCGCGTGGGCATCCACTGTCGCGTCTTCCCCGGCTCCGCATTGTCCCGTTCCTAGGCCTCGCCGTCTTCCACCGCCCTGGTGCTCTCGGCGTGGCGTGGTCAATGTGGTTAAGGAACGACTTCCATCGGAAGAGTATTGTACGTTGATAGGCTGATAGATGGGTCCAGGGCAGCCACAAGGAATTGGCTCCTTATTACGCGCAAAATAATTATTCCTCCACCTGACAGCAGGCACCCACCGGATGGGCCACTGTATTTCACGAAAAAAAAACTTTCCCCCCTGACTGCTGGGACCCACCAGCTACATCTTCGCACGCAAGGAAGTGTGTCCGGGCAAAAAAAAATGATTCGCCCCCTGACTGTTAGGACCCACTAGCTACATCTTCGCATGCAAGGAAGTGCCTGACAGTCGAGACCCACCTGGTCGACGCGTACGTAGCATTGTCATTCTGGTCGCGAACATGTACGTACATACAAGTCGATGTAGAGGCGCGCACGTGTCGTAGTAGAGGCGCGCATGTAGCATGTACACGTACGTACAACGGTCAGTGTGCAAGAAAGAAAATACGGCCACATACATACATACGGGCGGGCTCTCAAACGCCTACTCGCGCATATGTACGGCTAGGGCTCATGTACATGGCGGGGTCGGAACAGAGAAACTGCATCATCATCGTGTTCATGGGGAGGCAATGAAATGCATCGTGTTCATCGGGGGGCAATGGAACGCGTTGGAGCCAACCGGCTTGCAAGGAACAACCGATGGAAACGAGGCCTGGCGTACCGCAGAACGGAGGAAACGGCCTTGTGTTCGACCGGCCATGTTCGAAATGGGATCATGTTCATCGGGTGGGGTCTGGCATACCGCAAAATGGAGGAAACAGACTTGTGTTGGACCTCCTGCGGTCGAAACGGGGTCATGTTGATTGGGAGGGGTGTGGCGTACCGCAAAACGAAGGAAATGGACTTGTGTTGGAGCGCTACGGTCGAAATGGGGGTCCTGTTCATCGGGAGGGGTGTGGCGTACCGCAAAACAGGACTCCACGAGATACTGTTCATCTCCACTATCGACCTCCTCCAGCCTCCACGGGCTACTGTTCATCCACCGTCGACCTCCTCCAGCCTCCACATGCGACTGTTCATCCAGCCTCCACCGCACGCTACTCCACCGGCCTACTATTCAACCAGCCCTCTCCACGGGCTACTGTTCATCCAGCCCTCCACCGGCTACTTTTCAACCAACCCTCCACGGGGTCGTCCTGTTCATCCAGCCCTTCACGGGGTCCTATTCATTCAGCCCCAACCGGCTTGATTAATCGGGGTCCTGTTCATCCAGAGGCAACCACGGGGTCCTATTCGTCCACCCCCACCGGGAACTGTTCATCCAAACCCCCCAGCAACACTCACTGTTCATCCAAACCCCCTAGATGCAATGCTCACTGTTCATCCAAACCCCCCACCAATGCTCATTGTTCATCCAGAGGCAGCATCGATCGGCTTCAATTAGCAGCAGTAGCGAAGGAATCACTCGATCGCTCGGGTTCAGTAATGCGTAGCCTGTAGTCTAATTGCTCGGGTTCAGTTAGGCAACGCCTCTCTCGGGTTCAGTTAGAGCCCAACACCTCGCACCCACGCGCGTACGGTACTAGAGAAACGCGCATCGCTAGGCCCCCCGACCACCCACCGTAACCGGGAACTCCCCGAAATTTTCCTCGCCCTTGCTTCTACCATGGATTTTTCCGTCATGGACGGCCCAAAGAATGTCATGCAGCTGCGTCTCCGGCCCGCCCAGGACGAAAGCCCATTTTCTGTCATGATTTTTTGTCATAGAAGTAGGATCCCACCACATCTATGATGATACCGGGTTTTGTCACAATTATCATCATAGAAGTGTCATAAGTATGACAGGAAAAAAATTCATTCGGCCCAAAATGTCACGAATGTGTCTTTTTTTTGTAGTGTGAGTTTGGGGTTGAACCTTTGGTTCAAAATGACTCAAACCCATCTGGTTGTAGTTGCAATAGCCCAACACACTCATTTTGCCATGTCAAGATCATTCATCATATTGTGCATTGCATTGATTGTGTTTCCTTATCTGTTGTCGGTAATTGTCCCCTCTCGATAGACGTGGTTTCGACGATGAGTTCGATGACACCGATGAAGAACTATACTACCTTTAGAAGTGCCAGGCAAGCAAAAACCCCTTGTTCATTCCGATACAATCCCACTCTCTCGCTCCTGCTCTCTTTTATTGCATTAGGACAACAACGATTCATGTGTACATGCTACAGTAGTTTAACCCCTTTCCTCTGCATGACCTGTAATTGTCACAGTAAATAGATGAAACCCACTAGCATGAGTAGGAGTTGTTTGAGCCCTGATGTGCCTACTCATTCATGCTTGCTTGTCATGCCTGCTACTGCTTAGAGTTGAGTCAGGTCTGATTCATCGGGGATGAATTGGAATGTTGTGAACATGTCCTACTATGTGTGAACTAAGTGTGTGAACACAATTTGGTAAAGGTAGCGGTGAGAGGCCATGTAGGAATACATTGTGGGTTGTCTCATTCAAGCCGTCCTCAGGAACTAAGTTCTATGTTTGTGATCCATGAACAGTTACTACCACGCGTTGGGCCCGAAACCAATGGACCCTCTCGGCTTCTCAACCACCCTTGTCCTCTGTCCAGGAGTTGCAAGTAGTTTCTGGTGTTTGTAATATGCTAGAGGCCGTGCGTAGCGCTGACCCCGAGGGGTGGGTTGTGATACGGTAGGCACGTGGCCGGTATGTCGGGCGCCCGTTTGGTGTTGTGGAACCCTATACACACCGTTCGGGGTCGTATGTGGAAACCTCGGCCAGACTCCCTGCGGATGGAATCTGAATAGGCAATAAACCTGGAGTAGAGACTTGAGTGTTTAGGTAGGCCGTGGCCGACACCCTCATTGGGCTTCCGCTTGAAGGTTTCTGAGTACATGTCGTGTAAACGGCGATAAGTGGTGAGAGCGTGTGTGAAGAAGTACACCCCTGCAGGGTTAACATCATCTATTTGAATAGCCGCGTCCGCGCTAAAGGATCTCTAGGTTGCCTATACAATTCATAGACAAGTGAAAGTGGATACTCTAAAATATGCAAGATAAGCGTGAGTGCTATGGCTGGCGTTCTTGTAGGAAGACGGGAGCGGGTCCATAGTGGTGTATTGATATGGTGAATATGTGGACTCGCGTGCGCCACCTCAAAAGTGTTACTTGCAGTCATAGTTCAGTATAGCCACCGAGTCAAAGCTGGCTTGCTGCAGTTGAACCCCACCTTCCCTTTGTTGATAATGTTGCATATGTAGTTAGTTCTGATGTAAGTATTGTTGGGTACATTTGTACTCACATTTGCTTAATTTATGTTTTTTGCAGAGAGACTTCAGTCTCGCTAGCAGTTCTGCATGGACTTTGACGTTTAGCTTGTTACTCAGCTATGATCTTGTGCCCTCGGCAGGATCTGGTAGATAATCAGGCTTCTCGGCCTTTTTCATTTGTAGATGTCTGTACCTAGACATGTTAAGCTTCCGCTTGTGCCTTTGGCTTGTATGCTCTGAATGTTGGGTCATGAGATCCTTGCTTGTAATACTTAGCTCCTCGGAGCCTAATAAATAAATACTTTGAGTCATAGAGTTATGTTGTGATGCCATGTTGTATTTGCACATATCGAGCATATTGTGTGTATGATTTGAAATGCTTGGTATGTGTGGAATCTTACAATCTAGTTGTTCATCCTTGGTAGCCTCTCTTACTGGGAAATGTCTCCTAGTGCGTCCACTGAGCCATGGTAGCTTGCTACTACTCCGAAACACTTAGGTTGGCCGGCATGTGTCCTTCTTCGTTCCCGTGTATGTCCCTTTGGGGAAATGTCACGCCTTGTTCCACTAAGTCCATGTAACTTGCTATGACTTGGGTTCATACGTTGTTGATCAACACATTCGTTGTTGGGTCATGTATGCCTGTTCCTGTACATTAGCGCCACTTTGGGTCCACGACTAGTCATGTCAGCCCAGGTTCTTTGTCATATAGATGCTAGCGACACTATCATATACGTGAGCCAAAAGGCACAAACGGTCCCGGGCCAGGTAAGGTGGCACCCGTGGGAATACCGTGCGTGAGGCCGCAAAATCATATGATGTGTTACGTGCTAGATCAGTGTGACTTAGGATCGGAGTCCTGACAGCTTTGGTATTAGAGCCTGACTGCCTGTAGGATTACCAAGCCAAACTGGTTGAAGTTGAGTCTAGAAATTCTTTAATTATATAAGGGAATTGATTGTGGATGGGAACGTAAGGCTCTTTTTACTCCTTTACCTTATGCCCTTCTGATCCGAGTCATAGTACCTTCCTACGGGGTTAAGGCACTAGGCTTTCTTTTCTCTCTATTGGGATCACGTGTTACTAATCCGTAGACTTACAAGATTGGTGAATTCAAGCCTCAGTTCAGTTCCTACTATCTCCGTGTATTGACAGTTGGTCTCGGAACCTTGATTCTATGATAATCGAGTGGTTATGCCACCATTTTGCAGGATGTCTCAAATCCTTTGAGTATTTATAGTTGTTATGTTGTCCGGGTCATCCCATGTTTCTAAAATATCCTGATGCATTTGTAAATCCCTTCTTCCCGTTCTCGAAGTTCCTTTGAGCCAGATCAACCATACTAGCTAGTGTGTTGAGGTACTTCATTGCCTCTCTATATAGGTTGGAGCTATTATTATGACCCTAGGTGTCTTAGTTAATCGCCTAGTAATCTAGCCATGCTTTGTGTTCCCAGTGTGATGATTCTGGCAGTCATTTTTGAGATGCATCCCGTGATGCCATTTAGTTAGTAGGCATTCTACTCCTGGGTTTTTGAGCCCAAGATTCATGCTACTTACTTCATGTTGATAGTGTTGCTAGTTCCTTTAGGATATTAGTAACCTTTGTGATAGTCCTTGAGGTTCGTGGTATATCGTTCTTCCAAATACCATGAAGTGCGTATGGCAGAAGTTTTTTGAACCAAAAGATCACAACAAGACGCTCTCAATGAGTTCTCCATTCTATATTGTGACTCTGCCAGTCCTACCTTTTCTGCATGGGTTATCCGGAAGAACCCTGTTGAACTTGGTTCGACATACTGATCTATGCATCCACAACTCAGAAAACCATGTGTTCATTTTAGTTGTCTCCTTTTAGTTGTTTCTGACCTTCATGTTCCAACCGATAGTCAGGAGTAGTCATGCATTCATGTTCATCGATGCCCTTTACTTCCGTGTTCCGTCAAGCCATTCTATCTCAGAATGACTAGGAGAAACAAACTCCAGTACCTCATCCATATCTAGGATTGGGTCAAAATAGTTGTATCCAACAGATTAAAATGTCAGTCCATCTTTTGTTCTATTCTATCTTGGGGTGTTACCCTCTTTACGTCAGGATCGTCATGGGAATTGCATACCACCCTATGAACTCTTGATACAGTGATACTTCTCTCCCTCATTATTCATTTCTCGGTTCCCATGTTGTCACAACCGGAATGCCGACAGGTGAACTATGATGTGTGAAATCAATACTCCTAGCAACCTTGTTGCTTGGTAGTTAAAGGACAATGATTTCATTCTTAGCGTGTTGGTTATTGAATCCTCATTCTAAGACTGATTGTGCTACCTAGTCCTTATTCCTGGTGCACTCCTCAATCAATGAGTTAGGATTGTATCAGCCCCTTGCTTATTTAATCATGTCATCTTGCCTCGATAGCAAGATTATTCTCAAGCTTAATAACATATCAGTGGTTCATGATTTTCTGAATATCTTCTCGGAAGTATCACCAGGTTGTCACCTGACCGCTATGTTGAGTTCGTGATCAAGTTGGTTTTCTTGTAAACCACCCTTTCTCCAAGAATCCGTGTTGGATACCCTTGAGCTAGATGGTTAAGCCGAACAACAACTTGGAGAGTTGGAAGATAAAAACTGGCCCGACCTAGCTCATTTTAAGGGATATCTTATATGTGTGTTGAAGAAAGATGATATCTTCATTGATTGATCCTCGTGGTCAATTTTGGATCTATTATCTTATCCAATCTTTGATTTGAGTATGGGCTATCGTCAAATCAAATCAGAACCAATGATATTAGTAATGTTGTCTTACTCGTGGTTGTTTCCTCGAGCATACACCATTATATCTTTTGGGTCTGACGAATTCTATCACCTTGTTCAGATAATTGTGGAATTCCACTTATATGGAAACCTGGATGAATTGTTGTTGAGCCCATCAGCAACATTTCTATCTTCTCCATGATTCGTGTTGAACATCCAGCTAGTATTGGAAACTTCTATAAGCATTATCTTCATGTTCCGTTCATGAAGCATATGTTGGATGAAAGAAGTGACTTCCTCTGATTCACGTGCATTTGGTGCAAGTTGCTGTCGTGAGTTCAAGAAGGATTGTTTTTGTTTTCTTTGGAATCATCCCAAGTTAGTCATGTATGTGCGAAGTATTCTATGGTCTGATAGACTGATCATCTTCATTCTATATGTATCCCTAGCACACCAAGCCACTGATTGATTTGTTCAAGGAAGTGAAGTCTATGCTTGGGATCTAATCAATGGACTTGCATAAAGACTTCGATATCCTCGATGAGGGTTCCCCACCTGAACTCGGTAGTGTTTTATTATAAGACTACTGCGTGGTCATGCTTGTCTGCGACAGTGTGTCCACCTATGTGTAGCAGAACCAACTCATGTGTTTGGAGCTTGCTATCGTAGGTCATTTCCTGAGAATCTCGCAACGTCATCTCGTCGATTTGTGTTGCAAACTTTTATTCTTTGTTTCTAGACTTGATGAGTCTGGAATATCCTGACACCAACCAGATCTGAATCTTAGGCAGATATGATGGTTGGAACATTTCCCATGAACTGTAATATTGGTCTCTCTGTAACCGATAAAGTGGATGTCGTGGCCAACACACCCAGCCAGAAGACCCATTATTGTAGTATCTTGATTGAGGAAGTTGGCCACCTCCCCATAAGGACTTCATAGGATTTACTCCAGTAGTTGCTCCTTATGGACTCCTGTGCTCCCAAAGTCCGACCTTCTACTTGATGTACTAGATACCAAACCATATCTATACATGGGTTACGCTAGCACGTCAAGGAGAACATTAGAAGCGAAGTGTTAAATGTCTCTCGGTCGATCATCCAGATTTTGTTTCCTTGGCCTTGATAAGGTGAAATCTGAGAATGTGTTATCCTCCTTTGCATCTACATCCTCCACCAATGTTCATCATGGTAGCATGTTGTGTTGCCAGGATCCTTGTCACGGATATTGGTAAAACCTTGATGGATATGGAAATGCTCAAGTTCTTGAGAGCACGCGCAAGCCCTAGGTTCTACAATGGGCATTAATTGGGATTGCTCCCAGTTTTCTTCGGTTATGCTATAACCATTTCAAATAGTGGACTCGCACTCTACTGCTGAGCTTCTCCCTAGTTACTAGAATCATTCCCAGCATTTGTACTTTGTTCCCAGCTTGCACCGTGTAAGTGCATCTAGTGCCCCTTAGTGATTTTGGTGTATTGAAGACTTATAGGTTAAGAGACTAATGTGTTTGTGAGTGTACATAGGTCTATAAGTCTATGAGGAGTTTGATATTTACAGAGAAAGTCGACCCCTAAAAATGAAGTTCTTCGACTGAAGACTTTGACTGAAGACTTTCTCAATTTCCTCAGTTCTATTTCTTCAGTCTGATCGTCTTCTTCCTTGTGTTATCCTATGTTTACTCTTTCTGTACTCTGTGCATGTCTTCATTTCATCATGATGACTATGCCTGTGTTCTGTTGTGTTCCTTTCTGAGTACTTATTCCGCTGCAAGTAGTTCCTCATTTAGGAATTTTCTCACCAGCAAATTCCTCAGTGAAGAATTCATAAAAATCGCCTATTCACCCCCCCTCTAGTCGATATAATGCACTTTCAATTGGTATCAGAGCAAGGTACTCCCTTGTTCTGTGTGATTTTGGTTTAACCACCTAGAGTTCTAGTTATGTCGACCGCAGGTATGATCAAGGTCTCTGCTGGGTGTCCTACCTTCGATGGCACAGACTACCCCTACTGGAAGAATAAGATGTGAATGCATCTTGAAGCAATTGACAACGATCTCTGGTACGTTGTGGAAAATGGTGTTCCCTCAGTTACACCTTCTCTGAATGCTGCTGATGTGAAGAGATTCAAGCAACTCGATTCTCAAGCGAAGAATATCATATGTGGCCATCTGAGTAAAGGGCAGTATGGTAGAGTGAGTGCTTTGGAAACTGCTAAGCTTATCTGGGATAGGCTCTCCAAAGTAAACGAAGGAGTCTCAACTCAATGTGACTCTCGTGTTGATGTTCTTTGCAATCTCTTCAACCGCTTCAAAAGACTCGACAATGAAAATGTTCAGCAAACCTTCGATCGCCTCATTAATATCTCAAATGAGCTTCAAGCGCTTGGCGCCACTGACATCACCGACCATGAGGTGGTGAAGAAATTGCTGAGATCACTCGATTCTTCATTTGACACTCTGGCACTGATGATTCAAGAGCGTGGTGATTACAAGTCACTTGATCCCAATGATATCCTCGAGAGGCTAAACACTCATGAGTTCCAGCTTGCTGAGAAGAGAGATCTCTATGGTCCGAGCTATGGCAAACCACATGCTCTGAAGGCCAAGGCAGTCTGTGAGTCTGAGGAAGAAGACTCTACCAGCAGCCTTGGTGATCCTGAAGAACTGAGCCAGGAACTAGCACTGCTCGTGAAGAAATTTCAGAAGTTCTCAAGATGTGGTCGCTTTGGAAAATCCTCAAGGAGCAATGATTCATCATCCGGTGACTACAAGAAAGGGCTGTGCCACAAATGCAAGAAGCCTGGTCACTACATTCAAGATTGTCCTCAGTGGGACAAGGAACTGAAGAAGAAGAAATACAAGGATTACAGTTCTGATGACGCCAAGAAGAAGAAGAAATCTTCAAAGTGTTCATCATCAAAATCCTCAAAGTCTTCATCTCACAAGAAGAGCAGCTCCAAGAAGGCTTGGGCATTCATTGGCAAGGAAATGGATTCTGAGGCTGAATCTGAGGATCATGAGGAAGAGGAGGCATTCGAGGAGTCTGAGTCTGGTGTGGCAAGTCTAGCTCTTGCTACCGCATTTGTCAGCAAGTCTATCTTCAACGCTAAAGAAAATGGCAACACCAACAATGTTGATGAAGGCAATGATGACTATGCTCCCACCTATTGCTTCATGGCAAAGGGTGCCAAGGTAACTAAATACCCCTCCTCTGAATCAAGTGAGGATGAATCTGATGAAAATCTTAAGCCTAGCTACTCTAAACTTGCTAAGATTGCTGTGAAACAACAAAAGACTATTGAAAAGCTTCAAAACATGCTTGACAAAAGTGATGATATGTTGGGTGATGAAATGGACCGCACTAAAGACTTAACTGAAAATCTTCAGAGACTTCAGTCTAAGTTTGACAACCTTCAAGGTCGCCATAACACTCTCTCATCTGATCATGAGAAGCTTTCCTATGAATTTCTTCAAAGAAAGCAAGATATTGAGAAGCTAAGAGTGTGTTATGAAGATCTTCAGAAGGAGCGCGATTCATTACTTGCTCAACAAATCAGCGCTACTCAGGAAGAATTTGTTCCCCCATGTCTAAAGTGCATTGAACCTGAAACTGCTAATTCTTCACCTGAATGTTCAAATGCTTCAAATGTTACAAATTCTTCACTTGTCTCTGTATCACTAATTCCTCATCTGAGGACATTGCTAGTACTACTAATGATGCAGGGCTGAAGGAATTGTACACAACAGGCATGTACAAAAGCCTCAAAGGGCATCAGATTCTTTGTGATGTGCTCAAAAAGCAGATCCTCAACAGAAACCCTAGGAAAGAGGGTATTGCCTTTGAGAGGAAACTCAATGCTGATGGAACATATTGGAAGCTTGAGCAGTACCCCAAAACCTCATGGGTTGCTGCAAAGGGACCTCCAGTTGATCCATCCAACTTATCTGGCTTTACATATGAATCTCCTCATTCTTTTGATAAGTCATTTGACTCCAACTATAAACTGTTCAAAAATAAGAATGGTGAAGTATTTGCTAGATATATTGGGACTAACTGCAGGAACAGTTCCCCTATGAAGAAAATCTGGGTTCCCAAAAGTTATCTTGAAAGTCTTCAGGTGAATGTCCTCATGACACCACCTGTGAAGAACAGGAACCCCAGATCCAACTCTTCATATGGACCTAATTCTTCACATGGATCAAATTCCTCAAATGGATCAAAGTCCTCATATGATCATCATTGTGTTAACCCTTCTGTTTCACAGGGTAGAGCTAAGGGCTATGAATATGCGCATTATTCTTCAAATCATTATGTTCATAAGTCCTCAAAGAATTTCTCTGCTTATTCATATGCTTACCCTAACCCCTCTTATGTGAAACAAAGCGGACTAGCTTCTATGCCACCTTTCTCATATGGTGCTCGCAGAGTGATGAATTATTTGCCACCCCTTCAGATGTGGGTGGTGAAGAAAAAGAACTAATCTCTTATACAGGGTCAGGTCTCCAGACGTGCTCAAAACATCTGAAGAATTTACTAGAGACCTGAACAGTGCCTGAAAGGACGCAGGCTAATCATGAAGAAATTAATTTTCATTTCTCACGTCCCCATACTGTTTTATCTGTGCTATTGCTTGATGAAATTGAACTGATGATATTGATGTCATATTCTTCACTGATGAAGTATATGAGTTCGTAAGTTGCACTAATTCATCTGCAGGATGATCAGCCCAAAGCAAACGAGTGGGTCCTCGATAGTGGATGTACAAATCACATGACGGGTGACAAGAATCTATTGATGGATGCTCCTTTATCACCATCACATCTTAAGCATATCATCTTCGCTGACAAAGGAAAAAGTCAGGTATTGGGCCTAGGTAAGGTTGCGATCTCAAAGGATCTACACGTTGACAAAGTCATGCTTGTCGAGTCCTTAGGATACAACCTCATGTTTGTCTCAATGCTTTGTGATCTCGATATGGTTGTTGTCTTTGGGAGATATTGTTGTGTTGTGATCATGGAAGCTGACCATTCCAAAGTCTTCGAAGGCTTTAGGATAGGAGATCTGTATATTGTTGATTTCTCTACAGGACCACAACCAGCCGTGTGCTTACTTGCAAAAGCTTTAGAAGGCTGGCTATGGCATCGACGACTTGATCATGTTGGCATGAGGAATCTGCACGCTTGCGAAGAAGAAGCATGTCATTGGCATTGAGAATGTCAAATTCCTCAAGGATCACTTATGCGGAGCTTGTGAAGCTGGAAAGATGACAAAGGCCAAGCATCCAGCGAAGACTGTCATGACTACCACTCGTCCATTTGAATTGCTTCACATGGATCTCTTTGGTCCTAATCATTATTCTGTTGTTTCAAATGATGCATCTCTATATGGCTTTGTTATTGTTGATGGCTATTCTCATTACACATGGGTACACATTGTCACTTACAAACATGAAGTGCAGGAAGTCTTCAAACGATTTTCCTCGAGGGCTTCAACCAACTTTGGTGTGAAGATCAAGCACATCAGAACTGACAATGCGATCGAGTTCAAGAATTCCGGTGTTGATGGCTATCTTGATGAACTTGGTATTACTCATGAGTTATCTGCTCCTTATACTCCTCAGTAGAATGGCGTCATGGAGCGCAAGAACAGAACCCTCGCTGAAATGGCTTGCACTATGCTTGATGAATACAATACGCCTCATCGCTTCTGGATTGAGGCAAATTATACTGCGTGCCACGTCATCAACAGGGTATATCTTCACAAATTCTTCAAGAAAACTGCTTATGAACTCCTCACTGACAAAAAGCCAAATGTGAGTTATTTCAAAGTCTTCGGTGCTAAATGTTGGATTAGAGATCCTCATCACACATCTAAATTCTCACCGAAAGCACATGAAGGTTTTATGCTTGGTTATGGAAAGGACTCGCACACCTACAGAGTTTTCAACAACGTTCTTCACAAAGTTGTTGAAACTGTAGATGTGCGGTTCGATGTAACTAATGGCTCGCAAAGAGAGCACCTACCTTCTGTGATAGATGAACCTGCACCTGAAGATTCTATCAAGTTCAAGGCTACTGAGGATGTCATTCCTACCGAAGAATCTGCTGAAGAATTCATTCCTGATCGTGATGATTACCGAGCTGGCGCACCTGAAGAAAATGGTGCTGAAGAAAATGCTCCTGAAGGGAATGCTGATCAAATTCCTCGAAGACAACCCACTCATCCTCGCATCGCTAATGAAGTGCAAATTGAGAAGATCATTGATGACATTGAAGCACCAGGTCCTCTCACTCGCTCAAAATCTTCACATTTATCTAACTTTTGTGGGCACTTTGCTTTTGTCTCTATCGTAGAGCCCACTAAGGTAGATGAAGCATTTCTGGAGCCTGAGTGGATTCAGGCTATGCAAGAAGAATTACATCAGTTCGAGCTCAACAATGTCTGGGAACTGGTCAAATGTCCAGATCCTCGCAAGCACAACATCATTGGCACAAAGTGGATCTACCGCAACAAGCAAGATGAAAATGGCCTTGTGGTGAGGAATAAGGCACGGCTTGTAGCTCAAGGCTACACACAGGTTGAAGGAATTTATTTCGATGAAACTTTTACACCTGTTGCTAGACTTGAGGCTATTCGCATATTACTTGCTTACGCTAACCATCATGATATTATCTTACAACAAATGGATGTGAAAAGTGCATTCCTCAATGGTAAGATTGAGGAAGAAGTATATGTTGCTCAGCCCCCAGGTTTTGAAGATCCAAAGAATCCCGACAAAGTCTTCAGACTCAACAAGGCCCTGTATGGCCTCAAGCAAGCCCCTCGGGCGTGGTATGACACTTTGAAGGAATTCTTCATGAAGAATGGCTTCAAACCCGGTTCACTCGACCCAACTCTTTTCACTAAATCTTATGATGGTGAACTGTTTGTGTGCCAAATATATGTTGATGATATTATCTTTGGCTGTACTGACCAACGTTATAGTGATGGATTTTCCTATATGATGAGTGAAGAATATCAAATGTCTATGATGGGAGAATTGAAATTCTTTTTAGGGCTTCAAATTCGTCAACAGCGCAATGGTATATTCATATCGCAGGAGAAATATCTCAAAGAAGTATTGAGGAAATTCGGCATGCAAGATTGCAAAGGGGTCAAAATTCCAATGCCCACAAATGGCCATCTATGCACTGATGAAACTGGTCAAGACTTCGATCAAAAGGTATACCGCTCCATGATTGGCTCTTTATTGTACCTATGTGCATCTAGGCCAGATATTATGCTTAGTGTTTGCATGTGTGCCCGATTTCAAGCTACACCGAAGGAATCACACCATAAGGCTGTGAAGCATATTCTTCGATATCTAGCTCATACACCAACACTTGGATTATGGTATCCCAAGGGCTCTTCATTTGATCTCGTTGGATATTCAGACTCTGACTATGCTGGCGATCGCGTGGACCGCAAGTCAACATCAGGCACTTGCCATTTCCTCGGACGATCTTTGGTCTGTTGGTCCTCGAAAAAACAGAACTGTGTATCTCTCTCCACTGCAGAAGCTGAGTACATTGTTGTTGGATCATGTTGTGCTCAATTATTATGGATGAAGCAAACTCTCAAGGACTATGGCATCAACGTGAAGAATGTGCCTCTCTACTGCGACAATGAGAGCACAATCAAGATCTCTCGCAACCCAGTTCAGCACTCAAAGACAAAGCACATCCAGATTCATCATCATTTTCTTCGCGATCATGTGTTGAAGGGCGATATCTCCATCTGCCATGCAAGAACTGAAGATCAGCTGGCCGATATTTTCACTAAGCCCTTGGATAAGAGATTTAGCAAGTTGCGGTGTGAGCTAAATATCCTAGAATCTTCTAATGTTCTCTGAAATAGGACACTCATCCTAACACTTATGCTGACTTGATGACTTAGATGCGCAACACACGAAGTAACGTTTTTCTTCAATCAATGAAGACTAACCCTCTAAGTGTGAAGAAATTAATGAAGAAATTGATTCTCAGAGCCCTACGACAATTGTACGCGGTGTCTGAAATCAGCTTTCTTATAAGGTGGGTTACGCCACCACCCAAAGTTAAAAATCTTCAATTTGAGTTTTTCTTCGTTTTTGAAATTCCTCAGTTTTTTTTTCAAATTCTTCAACTTGAAATGTCTTCACTATTTCTGTCGTTTGTCTTCAGTTGAATATATATATATGTATGAGTTTATGTCCTCTATAGCATTCACTTATTGCTAATTCTTCAAGTTGACTTTTTCCGCTAAGTGAATGTGATCGGGCCCTTTCCCCCTCTATGTTGAACTCAATCCAATCTTTTCAGAAATTCTTCATGTGCGTTCTGATTTGAAACTCATTCAAAATCTTCACTGTGTCCTTGACAGCTGAAGAAATTGAGAACGGTAACTTAAAACTTATCTTATCTAAATTTTCGGCTTTGCCGCTCAAACCATTCCGCTTCTCACGACAAATACATATCTATTCACCCACGATCCTACACGGTCGCCACCTCACAGTACGTGGGTGACACATGTCAGGTGAATGAGAAAAGCCAGGGGCATGTTCGTCTGAAATCCTCGGGCGCACAGTTTTTCACTGCCGCTATAATACCCATGTCTTCTCCTCACTTCACTTTAACTCCGCTCGACCTCTCTCTCCCGCTCGAGCTTCACAAACCCTAGCGCCGCCGCTACTTCATCGTCGCCGGTGAGGAAGAGCTTCACTACCTCGACCTCGTCGCCGTCGTACTCGCGCCGGTTGCGGATCTCTTCACTCCGCCACCGCCGTAGCCGTCTTCCTCTGCCAAGTTAGGGCGTGGAAGATCTGAACGGACGAACTTCACCTCAACACTTCTCAGTTCGTCGTGTTCTTCACTTTGGGTAATTAAAAGTTACTTTTATTGCCCGTTTTGATTCATGTGTTTTCCTAAAAATCTTCAAAGGTGTTTATTCTTCAAATCTTCACACACTAAAACACCTCACATGTTATCTGTTCTTGATTCGTTTCTCTAAGCAATGATTTTCTTCAAGATTCCTCAATTGTGTGGATTTCCAAATCTGTATAACTCTGGAACCTAAGATAAAGAACGCTTAGTGAAATTCTTCAAGACTCATCGGTCCAATTCCTCAAACCTATTATCTTTTTAAAAAATCTTCTGAGAATGCATATGACCTCTCCACATTCCTCGCAACTATACTCTGTTCACAGGTACAAATGTCTGATGCTGAATCACTAGGTTCTCATCAACTTAACTCATTTGCAGCATTCCTCGAAGAAAAGTTGCATACATCCTCAGAAACTTCAGTTGTTAATCCTGAGCTGAAGAAAATGGCTGACGGCAAGAAGCCATAGAAGGGAGGAAAAAGGCCTGAGGTCAACACAGCGTTTGAAATCCCTGAGGATATCTATGCTGGATATTGCACTCCAGATGAGGCCAAGTTTGGCAAGGAGGACAAGAATCAGCGCAAAGTGCGCATACAACGAATTGAGAGGAGATGGGCACGAGAATGGAGGGAGTATAGATATGTTACTCCCAAGTACATGAAGAAATTCGCGCTCAATCCTCCATGCTCAAGACCTCCATTGAGTCCTGGCCAACTGGCGGATCCCACCAGCCTCAAGCGCGGTGAGGACTATTCTGCTGAATGGGCTAGGCGCCAGGCCAAACTAGCCAAGCAAGCAAAAGAAGCAATGAGGAAATTCAATGAAGATTTTGTTGCTGCTGGTAACGCTGCTGAGGCCTCTGGCAGTAAGCCCAGAAAGGCTATGCCAAAGAAGCCTGCCCACAAGTCCAATGCTTCTCCTTCAATGCCCTCACGGCCAAGCTCCTCAGCAATGCCCTCACGGCCAGCATCTTCAAAGCCCTCACGGCCAATTCCTCAGTCTGCTCCTCCTCCGACAAAGTCTTCGGCTGCTCCGACAAAATCTTCGGCACCTGTGCATCTTGCCACGTGCCAAAGGACTCAAGGCTTCTCTATTGCCTCGGGAGCATTTGCAAGCTCCTCGGCTGCTCGATCTTCCTCAGATGGTCCCTCACTGCTGAAGAAAAAGGCCACTACTGGACGAGGTATTCGACCAAGTCCTCACAAGAAGCAAGTCGCTTTCCAAGTGCCCTCTGATGATGATGAGGCGGATGATGAAGAACTTGCCGAAATCATCAGAGACAGGCAAGCCAGGGCTGCTAGAGCCAAAGGCAGCAATGTGCCACTACTTCTGGATCCCAAGCTGATCCTCGATTTCATTGACTTATGGCACAAGGACCCCGCTACACCTTTGCCAGAGATGAACCTCACTCCTGGTCAAAGTCATGTTCTCACTCACTTCAATGAGGAAGAAAAGTGGAAATATGAAGAAGGACGAAGGCTGAAGAAAGCGCAATACAAGAAATAGCGCTACCTCAAGGACAATGTCCTCACTCTCACTCCTGATCAGCTCCTTGCCTTGCAAGAAGAAATCAAGAAACTGAGTGATGATTTCAATCGATACCATGCTGATTGGAAGGGAGCAAAGGTTCGGTTTGTCAATTTGATGAAGACTTTCCCTTCAATTGCCTCTGCACCGATGCATGTTAAAATTCCTTAGGCTGAAGAATCTGCTCAGCCCACTGAAGAACATGCCAGCACTGCTGATGTCAGTATGGTTGCTGAAGAAAATGAGAATACCAGGGCTGATGACTCCATTCCAGCTGCTGATGATATTGCCAGGGAATCCACTAGTGATGCGCCTGAAGAAAGTGAACAAATCAGGGCAACTACAACAGTTGCGCCTGAAGAAAATGCACCTCATGCGCCTACACCAACTCTGATCCTTCCATCTGCATCTGATGTGAAGAAGACCAAGGCTGCAGAGCGTGCAACGATGAAGAAAAGGAAGGCATCAGCTTCATCAAATTCTTCAGCTCCGAAGAAGATGAAGACTCTGATCAGTTCAATGACAATCCAATTGATGTCGTTCCCATCTCATCAATGCCATCAAAGGACCTTGTTCCTTTTGGTGAAGAATATGAGATTCCCGAGGAATCTGATGAAGAAACTCCATCTGCTGCTTCAACAGAGCAGATGGACGAAGAAATTGAAGTGGATGAGATCCCTTCAACCCCTGTCATTTCCTCACCTATGCCTCAGTTTACTGCTGAAGAGGCAGGTGTTGAAGAAATTGAAGATGAGGATGTGGACATTGGATGTACCACTCCTGTGCTCAATGATGAATTTTGGGACAGTCAACATCCAAACTCGACAATGTTCACTCCTCTCCAAGTTGTTCCTCAGTCCCTAACCACTACTGAAGTACAAGTGGGATCTGATGAACCTCGCGCAACCCCGTCTGCTCATGAAGACATTCCAGCCACTAGTGCTGAAGAAACTGTGAATGAAGAAGTGATGACTCAGGCTGCACATGCAGAAGAAACTGAAATTCCTCAGCATGAGGAACCTGAGATTGCGATTCCTGAGGTGATATTGCAAATCACAGACACTCCTCAGCCCAAGCCAAAGAATCCCTTCTCCAAGAAGCCAAAATTCAAGGTTGATGATTTCTTCGGCGAGCATGTATTCTTCACTGAATTCAACCCTTATGACAATGCTTGTCTTAGAAGGAAGCGTTTCTGGACTGCCAGCCAGGCAAACTTCTATTCATCAGTTCTATTTGACAAGGACAAAGTCTTCGATCATGAGCACATTCCTCACGTGGACATGGAATCTATGCCATGCTTCACGCCGGTTCTCAGTATGCTTCATGATGCAGGCTTGCTGAATTTCTGCACTGACATCGTTGATTGGAATGAAGAGCTTATTCTTCAGTTCTACGCAACTTTGCATATCACAGGCGATGCTGCTGACGTCAACTCATGGGTGTTGGACTGGATGACTGAAAACACTCATTACAAGGCACCAGCCTCTGAATTGGTTCGTGCCTTGCCAATCAGTCCTCCACCAGAAGGCGCTCGTTGTCTGTATGATGAACCTGAACTTACTGATCATTATATGCAAGTGCTCATGAAGCCGCTGAAGCCTGGACAAGCCCAAAGGACCAAATTCCTCGTGAAGGATTTGCTGTATGTGCCAAGGACTATATATCGCATTCTGACGAAGACTATCAATCCAATCAAAGGTCATGATTCATCTGATGAAGAAATTGTGGGGATGATGAAGAATATGCTCTTCAACATCATGCATGGTATACCTATCAATTACCATGATTTCTTCATGAGGACTCTCGTGAATGTTGCACTTTCTCCATTTGAGCTAAAGCCTTACGCGTCGTGGATCATGAGATTCCTCAGAACAAGGTCTTCACTCAACTACAAGGCTGATTTTCAGAATCACCTCAGCTACTTGCCCCCAATTGAAGTCCTCAAGCGGACCATTTCCTCATCTGATGAGAAGGGCAAGTCGCCAGCTGTGATCGATGAAGGCATTCGTCCATTGGATGATCAGTTCCACAAAGCTGCATCTTATTCCACCAATGATGACTCTGCCACACATGATTCTGCTGCCAATGCTCCAAAGTCAAGTCCTCAAGCTACTGCTCCACATGTGATGACTGACCGTGAATTGCTCATAAGTCTTCACCAGAAGGTCGTTCGGAATCACAAATGGGTTAAGCATCAATTTGGCTCTATTCTTCACAACATGACCTCTACACACAATGCAGTGAAGAAAAACCACTACTACCACCATGAAGTGTTTGATCGCACCTGGGCAATTCTGTCTCATCTATATGGTGAAGAAGATCTAAAGCAAATGGGCTTCAAGGAAGACTTTGACTGGTCTGCACCTCCACCGAAGAAATACAAGAAGGTCAAGGTTCCTTCCTTGGTGACCAGCTCATATTCTTCATCACGCGCCACGGACAAGCATGAAGATTTGGACGACACTGCAGCAGGCCCTACAACGACTCAAGACCCTGACAATGCTGGCGCTCCTCCATCATCATGATATTCTTTAGGGGAGTTAGTCCTCAGTTTCAACCCTTTTGTTCATTCGATGACAAAGGGGGAGAAATTTGAGTTAGTCTTCAAGCGGGTCTAAATATGGGCGTTTTTTTTCTAAGTTACAACTATCGTTCTTCTGATGACTTTGCTGGATCAAGTTGTAATCTTAAACTCTATGGTGGCTTGATACTTTTGTTGTGTTCTTCTGCATGCTTATTCCTCATTAATGTTAATGCACGCATGCTGAATCACATCAGTCACCATATTTCATCATGCATTTCAAATTCCTCATATTATATGTCAAATGCGTGTATGAATTACAAGATATAGGGGGAGATCTCCATGATTATACTCTTCAAGTGTGCATTGCTTCAAAAGCAAATACCTCACGATGCACATCTTCAGGGGGAGTTCTTCTATATCTTGCAATCAAATTCCTCAATATCAATATTTACACTTCACATGTTTATCCCCATTGAAAACTTAACCTATATTGTCATCAATCACCAAAAAGGGGGAGATTGTAAGTGCATCTAGTGCCCCTTAGTGATTTTGGTGTATTGAACACTTATAGGTTAAGAGACTATGCGTTTATGAGTGTACACAGGTCTATAAGTCTATGAGGAGTTTAATATTTACAGAGAAAGTCGACCCCTAAAAATGAAGTTCTTCGACTGAAGACTTTCTCAATTTCCTCAGTTCTATTTCTTCAGTCTGATCGTCTTCTTCCTTGTGTTATCCTGTGTTTACGCTTTCTATACTCTGTGGTTGTCTTCATTTCATCATGATGACTATGCATGTGTTCTGTTATGTTCCTTTATGAGTACTTATTCCGCTGCAAGTAGTTCTTCATTTAGGAATTTCCTCACCAGCAAATTCCTCAGTGAAGAATTCATAAAAATCGCCTATTCACCCCCCCCCCCTCTAGTCGATATAATGCACTTTCACACCGCCATTGTGTCACCCTACCATGGACTACCCTTCTTAGTAATTACTAATCATGATCATTTCCAAGTGGTGCTACCATGGGTTCCATCCATCTCCGATGATAAGCAAAATCATTCATTGCATTGTTTTCAACAAGGTAATCCACATCATCCATACTAGTCTGAGTATGCCATTCTACCTAAATCCTCCAAACGATCGCTCGAGATTTGACCTAGGCTGGTATAGAGAGTCTCAATGATCTCTATATCAAAAGTAGTTCTTTTTGCCACTTAAGGTAAAAATTCTACAAGTCATTTTTCCTGAGGTGCCCTGTTATAGTATCATGGCAACTCAACTCCTCGCTATGTTGACGACCGTTCACCACCTTCTTAAGTGTGGAATTGTTGTCTACCTAGTGAACCTTCATCATCTGTTTCACTCCATCCCTCTAGATGTATGTTTCGTGTCTCAGCTCGAGAGATGTTTCAATGTCTCACTCCGTGAGTTGATCCTGAGTTGCTCGATCTTCGAGAAGATCGATCCTTCTAGAGTTTTCCTTTTCCTCTTGTTGTCATGTTGGTTGAAGTTCCCAGAGCAAGACATCAAGACAAAGATGGTGATGAATCAACGTTCTTATGAAGTGCAACCTGGATCATGAAGATTGTGTTAGTTTGCGTCCCCCTTTCATCTTACCCTATGCTTGAATCTCGGGACAAGATTCTTGTTTAGTGGGGGTGAGTTATCATATCCCTAGCTTCTCGCAATGCACTAGGCTAGCCTCATGAGTGCCATCATGTTTAAATTTCTCTTAAACCTGAAATGGGGATGTTCAAACCCTAGCATCACTTGAATCAAACTAGGTTCAACTAAAATTTCCATTCAATGAAACCAAAATGATCTTTATTGATATTTGGTATTTTTGGCAAGGCCTTTGGTCCAAACCAAAAATAATGAACATTTTCAAGGAATTATTTGGGGCATTGAATTTAAATCAATATTGTATTTGGATTTGGTTTTATATTCTTAATATATGGAATATAATTTCACATAACTCTGAAATAATTTATGTGCCTCTGGATAATCCCATTGTGCAATATAAAAATATTCAGAGGAATGTTGTCACTGTTTTTACATTTGTTGGAATTTAAAAAATAGTGGCAAAATGAATAAATAAAGGAAAACAGAACAAAAATTAAAAGAAGTAGAAACTTACCTGAAGCCCACTTACCTGGTGGCCCAGCAGAATCGGCCCAGCCCACCAGGGGCGCTGAGGTCTTCTTCCACCTCTGCCAGTAGGCAGAGGCGTGTCGACACATGCGCGATCGTCGTGGCCTCCTTGCTGCTTGCTTCCCCTCCCCGACCCTTCTAGCGACGCCACGAGGATGCCCCATGACCCCTCGCTCCTCTCCCTCACTATCTACTCTCCCCTCGCCCTCTAGCCTCTTCCCCGAGCTCACCCGAGCATGCTCGTCGCCGCCGCTCGCCATAGCCACGCCCACCATGCTCCTCTCGCCTGCCCGTGTCATCTGCAAGATCCACCACCGTTCGTTACGCCGCCTCGAGCGAACCCCAAGCGCTCGGATGCCCCAAATCGACTGCCTCGACTCTGTCTTCAAGCTTCGGTCGCCGGAGATCGCCATCGCCATTCGTCAACTCCAGCGCGTCCTCGAGCTCGTTGACGACGCCATCAAGATCTCTGTGAGGCCCTGGCCATTTCCCATCCTTCATTTTTCTTGTTTTCGTGCCATAGCCCCCTCGCCCACCTGCCCGAGTGTCGCCGTCCGCCATGGCCGCCTAACTTCCTTGACCCGAGCCCCTCCGCTCGAACCCGTGGCACTAGTGTGCTTCTGGTGGCCCGCGGATGCCACTTAGACCCTCAGCTCCTTCCCTGGCGCACCACAGCCCCGAACCCATCAGCTCCCGAACTCCGACCGCCGCCTCGCTCGCCGCCGCCGGCGCCACAGCTCACCCCAGATCCTCTCGCTTGCTCCTTTGGATGCGCGCGAACCCGGGGAACCCGTAGAAGCAAACAGCGAGGCAAATGGTTGCCAGTAGCTCAATTCCGATGAGCATCCCGTCGTCGGGTGTGCTCGTCGGCGTTCAACTCCAATGAGATGACGTGGCGTCATTAACCCGAGGCTAATTACCATGTTAATCCCGCCATGTGCCACTGGCAGACTGGCCCCACCTCCCTAATCAACCACGGAGTAAACCATGTTAAGTTTTAACCTAACCACAATGGACCCACACATCAGTTTTGACCTCGCTGACGTGGTTGTTGACCCGACCCCACCTGTCATTGACCCTAGGCAGCACTTTGTCAATGATTGGTGGACCCCACTGGTCAGGTTTGACCTGGACCGGGTTAGTTGACCTGCTGACGTCACAGTGACTTAGTGCTGAAGTAGTAAACATTTTCTGGGATTTTAAATAAATCAGAAATAATTTATAAATTTCAAAAAATGTCCAAAACTTCAAAAATTCATAGAAATTCAACCATAACTCCAAATGTAATAATTTATATATGAAAAATGATCAAAAAAATCCAATCTATTCATCTGTACTAGTTTCATGCATGTTTAAACAACTTAACCTTTCTGTTTAGTACAAAACATGATAATGCACTATTTAAATTCATAAGATGAGTTTGGGGTTGAACCTTTGGTTCAAAATGACTCAAACCCATCTGGTTGTAGTTGCATTAGCCCAACACACTCATTTTTCCATGTCATGATCATGCATCATATTGTGCATTGCATTGATTGTGTGTCCTTCTCTGTTGTCAGTAATTGTCCCCTCTCGATAGACGTGGTTTCGTCGATGAGCTCGATGACACCGATGAAGAGCTATACTATCTTCAAAAGTGTCAGGCAAGCAAAAAAAGCTTGTTCATTTCGATACAATCCCACTCTCTTGCTCCTGCTCTCTTTTATTACCTTAGGACAACAACAATTCATGTGTACATGTTGCGGTAGTTGAAACCCTTTCCTCTGCATGACATGTCATTGTCACAGTAAATAGATGAAACCCACTAGCATGAGTAGGAGTTGTTTGAGCCCTAATGTGCCTACTCATTCATGCTTGTTTGTCATTCCTGCTACTGCTTAGAGTTGAGTCATGTCTGATTCATCGGGGATGAATTGGAATGTTGTGAACATGTCCAACCATGTGTGAGCTAAGTGTGTGAACATGATTTAGTAAAGGTAGTGGTGACAGGCCATGTAGGAGTACATGGTGGGTTGTCTCTGAAGGAAATATGCCCTAGAGGCAATAATAAAGTTATTATTTATTTCCTTATTTCATGATAAATGTTTATTATTCATGCTAGAATTGTATTAACCGGAAACATAATACATGTGTGAATACATAGACAATATAGTGTCACTAGTACGCCTCTACTTGACTAGCTCATTAATCAAAGATGGTTAAGGTTTCCTAACCATAGACATGAGTTGTCATTTGATAAACGGGATTACATCATTAGTAGAATGATGTGATTTACTTGACCCATTCTATTAGCTTAGCACTTGATCGTTTAGTATATTGCTATTGCTTTCTTCATGACTTATACATGTTCCTATGACTATGAGATTATGCAACTCCCGAATACCGGAGGAACACTTTGTGTGCTACCAAACATCACAACGTAACTGGGTGATTATAAAGGTGCTATACAGGTGTCTCTGATGGTACTTGTTGAGTTGGCATAGATCGAGATTAGGATTTGTCACTCCGATTGTCGGAGAGGTATCTCTGGGACCTCTTGGTAATGCACATCACTATAAGCCTTGCAAGCAATGTGACTAATGAGTTAGTTGCGGGATGATGCAATTACGAAACGAGTAAAGAGACTTGTCGGTAACGAGATTGAACTAGGTATTGAGATACCGATGATCGAATCTCAGGCAAGTAACATACCGATGACAAAGGGAACAACATATGTTGTTATGTGGTTTGACCGATAAAGATCTTTGTAGAATATGTAGGAGACAATATGAGCATCTAGGTTCCGCTATTGGTTATTGACCGGAGACGTGTCTCGGTCATGTCTACATAGTTCTCGAACCCGTAGGGTCCGCACGCTTAACGTTCGGTGACGATCGGTATTATGAGTTTATGTGTTTTGATGTACCGAAGGTAGTTCGGAGTCCCGGATATGATCATGGACATGACGAGGAGTCTCGAAACGGTCGAGACATAAAGATCGATATATTGGATGACTATGTTTGGACTTCAAAAGTGTTTCGGGTAAGTTCGGGCATATACCGGAGTACTGGGGGGTTACCGGAACCCCCCGGGGAGTGTAATGGGCCTATTGGGCCTTAGTGGAGAAGAGGAGGGGCGGCCAAGGCAGGGCCGCGCGCCCCCTCCCCCTCTAGTCCGAATTGGACAAGGAGGGGGGCGGCGCCCCCCTTTCTTTCCCCTCTCTCTCCTTCTTCTCCCTTCTCCTACTCCTACTAGGAAAGGAGGAGTCCTACTCCGGTGGGAGTAGGACTCCCCCCTTGGCGCGCCCTCCTCCTGGCCGGCCGCCTCCCCCTAGCTCCTTTATATACGGGGGCGGGGGACACCCCAGGACACACAAGCCGATCATTGATCTTTAGCCGTGTGCGATGCCTCCCTCCACCATAATCCACCTCGGTCATATCGTAGCAGTGCTTAGGCGAAGCCCTGTGTCGGTAGCTTCATCAACACCATGATCACGCTGTTGTTTTGATGGAACTCTCCATTGAAGCTCTACTGGATCGTGAGTTTGTGGGACGTCACCGAGCTGAACGTGTGCAGATCACGGTCGATCGTGAAGACATACGACTACATCAACCGTGTTGTCATAATGCTTCCGCTTATGATCTACGAGGGTACATGGACGACACTCTCCCCTCTTGTTGCTATGCATCACCATGATCTTGCATGTGCGTAGGATTTTTTTTTGAAATTACTACGTTCCCCAACTGTGGCATCCGAGCCAGGTTTATGCGTAGATGTTATATGCACGAGTAGAACACAAGTGAGTTGTGGGCGATACAAGTCAAACTGCTTACCAGCATGTTATACTTTGATTCGGTGGTATTGTTGGATGAAGCAGCCCGGACCGACATTACGCGTACGCTTATGCGAGACTGGTTCTACTGACATGCTTCGCACATAGGTGGCTGGCGGGTGTCAGTTTCTCGAACTTTAGTTGAATCGAGTGTGGCTACGCCCGGTCCTTGTTGAAGGTTAAAACAACACTAACTTGACGAAATATCGTTGTGGTTTTGATGCGTAGGTAAGAACAGTTCTTGCTCGGCCCGTAGCAGCCACGTAAAACTTGCAACAACAAAGTAGAGGATGTATAACTTGTTTTTGCAGGGCATGTTGTGATGTGATATGGTCAAAACATGATGCTAAATTTTATTGTATGAGATGATCATGTTTTGTAACAGAGTTATCGGCAACTGGCAGGAGCCATATGGTTGTCGCTTTATTGTATGCAATGCAATTGCCCTGTAATCGTTTTTACTTTATCACAAAGCGGTAGCGATAGTCGTAGAAACAATAGTTGGCGAGACGACAACGATGCTACGATGGAGATCGAGGTGTCGCACCGGTGACGATGGTGATCATGACGGTGCTTTGGAGATGGAGATCAAAGGCACAAGATGATGATGGCCATATCATATCACTTATATTGATCGCATGTGATGTTTATCTTTTATGCATCTTATTTTGCTTTGATTGATGGTAGAATTATAAGATGATCTCTCACTAAATTTCAAGGTATAAGTGTTCTCCCTGAGTATGCACCGTTGCCAAAGTTCGTCGTGCCGAGACACCACGTGATGATCGGGTGCCATAAGCTCAACGTTCAGCTACAACGGGTGCAAGCCACTTTTGCACACGCAGAAATACTCAGGTTAAACTTGACGAGCCTAGCATATGCAGATATGGCCTCAGAACACTAAGACCGAAAGGTCGAGCGTGAATCATATAGTAGATATGATCAACATAGTGATGTTCACCATTGAAAACTACTCCATTTCACGTGATGATCGGAACTGGTTTAGTTGATTTGGATCACGTGATCACTTAGATGATTAGAGGGATGTCTGTCTAAGTGGGAGTTCTTAAGTAATTTGATTAATTGAACTTTAATTTATCATGAACTTAGTACCTGATAGTATTTTGCTTGTCTATGTTGTTGTAGGTAGATGTCCCGTGCTGTTGTTCCATTGAATTTTAATGCGTTCCTTGAGAAAGCTAAGTTGAAAGATGATGGTAGAAATTACACGGACTGGGTCCATAACTTCAGGATTATCCTCATTGATGCACAGAAGAATTACGTCCTGGAAGCACCGCTAGGTGCAAGACCCGCTGCAGGAGCAATGCTGGACGTTGTGAACGTCTGGCAGAGCAAAGCTGATGACTACTCGATAGTTCAGTGTGCCATGATTTACGGCTTAACCGGGACTTCAACGACGTTTTGAACGTCATGGAGCATATGAGATGTTCCAGGAGTTGAAGTTAATATTTCAAGCAAATGCCCGGAATGAGAGATATGAAGTCTCCAATAAGTTCTATAGCTGCAAGATGGAGGAGAATAGTTCTGTCAGTGAACATATACTCAGAATGTCTGGGTATAATAATCACTTGATTCAACTGGGAGTTAATCTTCCTGATGATAGTGTCATTGACAGAATTCTCCAATCACTGCCACCAAGCTACAAGAGCTTGCAAGGGATGGAAAAGACAATTCTCGAGCTCTTTGCAATGCTAAAGGCTGCGGAGGTAGAAATCAAGAAGGAGCATCAAGTGTTGATGGTCAACAAGACCAGCAGTTTCAAGAAAAAGGGTAAAGGGAAGAAGAAGGGGAACTTCAAGAAGAACAGCAACCAAGTTGCTGCTCAGGAGAAGAAACCCAAGTCTGGACCTAAACCTGAGACTGGGTGCTTCTACTGCAAAGGGACTGGTCACTGGAAGCAGAACTGCCTCAAGAATTTGGCGGATAAGAAGGATGGCAAGGTGAACAAAGGTATATGTGATATACATGTTATTGATGTGTACCTTACTAGAGCTCGCAGTAGCACCTGGGTATTTGATACTGGTTTTGTTGCTAACATTTGCAACTCGAAACAGGGACTACGGATTGAGCGAAGATTGGCTAAGGACGAGGTGACGATGCGCGTGGGAAATGGTTCCAAAGTCGATGTGATCGCCATCGGCACGCTACCTCTACATCTACCTTCGGGATTAGTTTTAGACCTGAATAATTGTTATTTGGTGCCAGCGTTAAGCATGAACATTATATCTGGATCTTGTTTGATACGAGACGATTATTCATTTAAATCTGAGAATAATGGTTGTTCTATTTATATGAGTAATATCTTTTATGGTCATGCACCCTTGAAAGAGTGGTCTATTTGTGTTGAATCTTGATAGTAGTGATACACATATTCATAATATTGCAGCCAAAAGATGCAAAGTTGATAATGATAGTGCAACTTATTTGTGGCACTGCCGTTTAGGTCATATTGGTGTAAAGCGCATGAAGAAACTCCATACTGATGGACTTCTGGAATCACTTGGTACTTGCGAACCATGCCTCATGGGCAAGATGACTAAAACGCCGTTCTCCGGAACAATGGAGCGAGCAATAGATTTATTGGAAATCATACATACTGATGTATGTGGTCCAATAAATATTGAGGCTCGCGGCGGGTATCATTATTTTCTCACCTTCACAGATGATTTGAGCAGATATGGGTATATCTACTTAATGAAACATAAGTCTGAAACATTTGAAAAGTTCAAAGAACTTCAGAGTGAAGTGGAAAATCATCATAACAAGAAAATAAAGTTTCTAGGATCTGATCGTGGAGGAGAATATTTGAGTTACGAGTTTGGTCTACATTTGAAACAATGCGGAATAGTTTCACAACTCACGCCACCCAGAACACCACAGCGTAATGGTGTGTCTAAACGTTGTAATCGTACTTTACTAGATATGGTGCGATCTATGATGTCTCTTACTGATTTACCGCTATCGTTAGGGCACCATCTAAATCCGTTGAGACGATGCCTTATGAACTGTGGTTTGGCAAGAAACCAAAGTTGTCATTTCTTAAAGTTTGGGGCTGCGATGCTTATGTGAAAAAGCTTCAACCTGATAAGCTCGAACCAAAATCAGAGAAATGTGTCTTCATAGGATACCCAAAGGAGACTGTTGGGTACACCTTCTATCACAAATCCGAAGGCAAAACATTCGTTGCTAAGAATGGATTCTTTCTAGAGAAGGAGTTTCTCTCGAAAGA
This sequence comes from Triticum aestivum, assembly GCF_018294505.1. NCBI lineage: Eukaryota > Viridiplantae > Streptophyta > Magnoliopsida > Poales > Poaceae > Triticum > Triticum aestivum. Next base: position 555,720,997 of record NC_057813.1, read on the forward strand.
AGTGAGTGGGAGGAAAGTAGAACTTGATGAGGTAACTATACCTGCTCCCTTATTGGAAAGTAGTTCATCACAGAAACCGGTTCCTGTGACACCTACACCAATTAGTGAGGAAGCTAATGATATTGATCAAGAAACTTCAGATCAAGTTACTACCAAACCTCGTAGGTCAAACAAAATAAGATCCGCACCAAAGTGGTACGGTAATCCTATTTTGGAGGTCATGTTACTTGACCATGGCGAACCTACGAACTATGAGGAACGATGATGAGCCCAGATTCCGCAAAATGGCTTGAGGCCATGAAATCTGAGATGGGATCCATGTATGAGAACAAAGTGTGAACTTTGTTTGACTTGCCCGATGATCGGCAAGCCATCGAGAATAAATGGATCTTCAAGAAGAAGACTGACGTTGACGGTAATGTTACTGTCTACAAAGCTCGACTTGTTGCGAAAGGTTTTCGACAAGTTCAAGGGGTTGACTACGATGAGACTTTCTCACCCATAGCGATGCTTAAAGTCTGTCCGAATCATGTTAGCAATTGCCGCATTTTATGATTATGGAATTTGGCAAATGGATGTCAAAAATGCATTCCTGAATGGATTTCAAGAAGAAGAGTTGTATGTGATGCAACCAGAAGGTTTTGTCGATCCAAAAGGTGCTAACAAAGTGTGCAAGCTCCAGCGATCCATTTATGGACTAGTGCAAGCTTCTTGGAGTTGGAATAAACGTTTTGATAGTGTGATCAAAGCATATGGTTTTATACAGACTTTTGGAGAAGCCTGTATTTACAAGAAAGTGAGTGGGAGCTCTGTAGCATTTCTAATACTATATGTGGATGACATATTGTTGACTGGAAATGATATAGAATTTCTGGATAGCATAAAAGGATACTTGAATAAGAGTTTTTCAATGAAAGACCTCGGTGAAGCTGCTTACATATTGGGCATCAAGATCTATAGAGATAGATCAAGACACTTAATTGGACTTTCACAAAGCACATACCATGATAAATTTTTGAAAAAGTTCAAAATGGATCAAGCAAAGAAAGGGTTCTTGCCTATGTTACAAGGTGTGAAGTTGAGTCAGACTCAATGCCCGACCACTGCAAAAGATAGAGAGAAAATTAAAAATGTTCCCAATGCTTCAGTCATAGGCTCTATCATGTATGCAATGTTGTGTACCAGACCTAATGTGTGTCTTGCTATTAGTTTAGCAGGGAGGTACCAAAGTAATCCAGGAGTGGATCACTGGACAGCGGTCAAGAACATCCTGAAATACCTGAAAAGGACTAAGGATATGTTTCTCGTTTATGGAGGTGACAAAGAGCTTGTCATAAATGGTGACGTAGGTGCAAGCTTTGACACTGATCCGGACGATTCTAAATCGCAAACCTCTGTTAGTTGATGCAGTTCTAAACAAAGCTTGTGGCGGGATCTACGTGTGAAGCGGAGTACATAGCTGCTTCGGAAGCAGCAAATGAAGGAGTCTGGATGAAGGAGTTCATATCCGATCTAGGTGTCATACCTAGTGCATCGGTTCCAATGAAAATCTTTTGTGACAATATTGGTGCAATTGCCTTGGCAAAGGAATCCAAATTTCACAAGAGAACCAAGCACATCAAGAGACGCTTCAATTCCATCCGTGACCAAGTCCAGGTGGGAGACATAGAGATTTGCAAGATACATACGGATCTGAATGTTGCAGACCCGTTCACTAAGCCTCTCTCACGAGCAAAACATGATCAACACCAAGACTCCATGGGTGTTAGAATCATTACTGTGTAATCTAGATTATTGACTCTAGTGCAAGTGGGAGACTGAAGGAAATATGCCCTAGAGGCAATAATAAAGTTATTATTTATTTCCTTATTTCATGATAAATGTTTATTATTCATGTTAGAATTGTATTAACCGGGAACATAATACATGTGTGAATACATAGACAATATAGTGTCACTAGTATACCTCTACTTGACTAGCTCGTTAATCAAAGTTGGTTAAGGGTTCCTAACCATAGACATGAGTTGTCATTTGATAAACGGGATCACATCATTAGAAGAATGATGTGATTGACTTGACCCATTCCGTTAGCTTAGCACTTGATCGTTTAGTATATTGCTATTGCTTTCTTCATGACTTATACATGTTCCTATGACTATGAGATTATGCAACTCCCGAATACCAGAGGAACACTTTGTGTGCTACCAAACATCACAACGTAACTGGGTGATTATGAAGGTTCTCTATAGGTGTCTCTGATGGTAATTATTGAGTTGGCATAGATCGAGATTAGGATTTGTCACTCCGATTGTCGGAGAGGTATCTCTGGTCCCTCTCGGTAATGCACATCACTATAAGACTTGCAAGCAATGTGACTAATGAGTTAGTTGTGGGATGATGCATTACAGAATGAGTAAAGAGACTTGCCGGTAACGAGATTGAACTAGGTATTGAGATACCGACGATCAAATCTCGGGAAAGTAACATACCAATGACAAAGGGAACAACGTATGTTGTTATGCGGTTTGACTGATAAAGATCTTCGTAGAATATGTAGGAGCCAATATGAGCATCCAGGTTCCGCTATTGGTTATTGACCGGAGACGTGTCTCGGTCATGTCTACATAGTTCTCGAACCCGTAGGGTCCGCACGCTTAACGTTCGGTGACGATCGGTATTATGAGTTTATGTGTTTTGATGTACCGAAGGTAGTTTGGAGTCTCGGATATGATCACGGACATGACGAGGAGTCTCGAAATGGTCGAGACATAAAGATCGATATATTGGATGAGTATGTTTGGACTTCGGAAGTGTTCCGGGTAAGTTCGGGCATATACCGGAGTACCGGGGGGTTACCAGAACCCCCCGGGGAGTGTAATGGGCCTATTGGGCCTTAGTTGAGAAGAGGAGGAGCGGACAAGGCAGGGTCGCGTGCCCCCTCCCCCTCTAGTCCGAATTGGACAAGGAGGGGGCGGCGCCCCCCTTTCCTTCCCCTCTCTTTCCTCCTCCCCTCTTCTCCTACTCCTACTAGGAAAGGAGGAGTCCTACTCCCGGTGGGAGTAGGACTCCCCCCTTGGCGCGCCCTCCTCATGGCCGACCGCCTCCCCCCTAGCTCCTTTATATACGGGGGCAGGGGGCACCCCAAGACACACAAGTTGATCATTGATCTTTAACCGTGTGCGGTGCCCCCCTCCACCATAATCCACCTCGGTCATATCATATAGGTGCTTAGGAGAGGTCCTGCGTCGATAGCTTCATCAACACCGTCATCACGCCGTCGTGCTGACGGAACTCTCCCTTGAAGCTCTACTGGATCCTGAGTTCGTGGGACGTCACCGAGCTGAACGTGTGCATATCGCGGAGGTGCCATACGTTCGGTACTAGGATCGGTCGATCATGAAGACATACGACTACATCAACCGCGTTGTCATAACGCTTCCGCTTACGGTCTATGAGGGTACGTGGATGACACTCTCCCCTCTTGTTGCTATGCATCACCATGATCTTGCATGTGCGTATGAAATTTTTTGAAATTACTATGTTCCCCAACAGTCTCATTGAAGCCGTCCTCGGAAACTGAGTTATGTGTTTGTGATCCATGAACAGCTACTACCACGCGTTGGGCCCGAAACCAATGGACCCTCTCGGCTTCTTAACCACCCTTGTCCTCTGTCCAGGAGTTGCAAGTAGTTTCTGGTGTTTGTAGTATGCTAGAAGCCGTGCGCAGCGCTGACCCGAGGGATGGGTTGTGATGCGGTAGGCACGTGGTCGGGTATGTCAGGCGCCCGTTTGGTGTCGCGGAACCCTGTACACATCGTTCGGGGCCGTATGTGGAAACCTCGGCCGGACTCCCTGCGGATGGAACCTGAATAGGCGATAAACCTGGACTAGAGACTTGAGTGTTTAGGTAGGCCGTGGCCGACACGCTCGTTGGGCTTCCGCTTGAAGGTTGCCGAGTACATGTCGTGTAAACGGTGATAAGTGGTGAGAGCGTGTGTGAAGAAGTACACCCCTGCAGGGTTAACATCATCTATTCGAATAGCCGTGTCCGCGGTAAAGGACCTCTGGGTTGCCTATACAGTTCATAGACAAGTGAAAGTGGATACTCTAAAATATGCAAGATAAGCGTGAGTGATATGGATGGTGTTCTCGTAGGAAGATGGGAGCGGGTCCATAGTGGTGTATTGATATGGTGAATATGTGGACTCGTATGCGCCACCTCAAAAGAGTTACTTGCAGTCGTATTTTAGGATAGCCACCGAGTCAAAGCTGGCTTGCTGCAGTTAAACCCCACCTTCCCTTTGTTGATAACGTTGCTTATGTAGTTAGTTCTGATGTAAGTCTTGTTGGGTACATTTATACTCACGTTTGCTTAATTTATATTTTTTGCAGAGAGACTTCAGTTTCGCTAGTAGTTCTGCGTGGACTTCGACATTTAGCTTGTTACCTCAGCTACGATCTTGTGCCCTCGACAGGATCTGATAGATAGTCAGGCTTCTCGGCCTTTTTCATTTGTAGATGTCTGTACCCAGACATGTTAAGCTTCCGCTTGTGTCTTTGGCTTGTATGCTCTCAATGTTGAGTCATGAGATCCATGCTTGTAATACTTGGCTCCTCAGAGCCTAATAAATAAATACTTTGAGTCATAGAGTTATGTTGTGATGCCATGTTGTATTTGCACATATCGAGCATATTGTGTATATGATTTGAAATGTTTGATATGTGTGGAATCTGACAACCTAGTTGTTCATCCTTGGTAGCCTCTCTTATCGGGAAATGTTTTCTGGTGCTTCCACTGAGCCATGGTAGCTTGCTACTGCTCCGGAACACTTAGGTTGACTGGCATGTGTCCTTCTTTGTTCTCGTGTCTGTCCCTTCGGGGAAATGTCACGCGTTGTTCCTTTAAGTCCATGTAGTTTGCTACGACTTGGGTTCATACGTTGTTGATCGACACGTTCGTTGTTGGGTCATGTATGTCTATTCCTATAAGTTAGCGCCGTTTTGGGTCCACGACTAGTCACGTCAGCCCGGGTTCTTTGTCATATACTAGATGCTAGCGACACTATCATATATGTGAGCCAAAAGGCGCAAACGGTCCCGGGCCAGGTAAGGTGGCACCCGTGAGAATACTGTACGTGAGGTTGCAAAGTGATATGATGTGTTACATGCTAGATCGGTGTGACTTATGATCGGGGTCCTAACATTGAGCATATTTTGAGAAGCACCGTTGTGTAAAACAGAGGAAGATTAAGGAGTGATTTCAGTGGAACAAGTGAAAACCCACTTATACTCATGCTTTTTTAGGCAAACACCCAGGTGCACATGCTCGCATGGAGGCATCGCCAGAGGGCTTCTTTGCATCCCGGGCCTGTTTCGCTGGGAACTCTGGGTCCTTCAGAGCCAGGTTTTTTCTTCGAGCGGTCCTCCAAGGGAGCTCCTATTCGGCGCTGCAGGCGCTGGCTAGGGATACGGGCGCTCGCACGCCTGGCGTAGTGGGCCGGCCCAGGAAACGTAGTGAAGAGTGCGGATAGCAAAAAATGTGCACATGCTCGCATGGAAGCATCGCCAGAGGGCTTCTTTGCATCCCGGGCCTGTTTCGCTGGGAACTCTGGGTCCTTCAGAGCCAGGTTTTTTCTTCGAGCTGTCCTCTAGGGGAGTTCCTGTTCGGCGCTGCAGGCGCTGGCTAGCGGTACGGGCGCTCGAACGCCTAGCGTAGTGGGCCGGCCCAGGAAACGTAGTGAAGAGCGCGGATAGCAAAACTAGACCCGGGATTCAAACACGCACCGCTTGTAGCCAAACCTCCGAACACAGCCACTAGGCCATACTTCCTTAGTTATTCTTTTTTAGGACAAACAAACCTTATTTTATACCCAGCCTATTATGCGTATTATTTTATGATAAAAAAATGAATGCACCATATTAAAAACGTGAATTTTAAGAAAGTTCATAAAACTGAAAAAGGTGCGTACAAACTGAAGTAAATCGTGAATTTGAGAAAAAAATCACGAATTTGAAAAAAGGTCAGAAAATTTAGGATAAAGTAGATGACTTTTTGAAAAAAATTACACAAATTTGAAAAAAAGTTCATCGATTTTGAAAAAAGTTCACAGATTTTCAACAAAAATTTCATCGATTTTGAAAATAGTTCATCAAATTTGGGAAATAGTTCACCGATTTTGAAAAAAGTTCGGTGATTTTGAAGAAAGTTCACCGATTTTGAAAAAAGTTCATCAAAAATGAAAAAAAAAATCACGGTTTTGAAAAAGTTAATCAAAATTGAAAAAAACATTCATCAAATTTGTAAAAAAGTTCATCAACTTTACAAAAAGTTCATCAAAATTGAAAATTAGTTCATCAAATTTGAAAATAAGTTCACAAAAGTTGAAAAAGTTCGTCCATTTTAATAAAAAAGTATGCGAACCAGGAAGAATAAAAAAGAAGAAAAAGAAGAAGGAAAGAAAAGAGGAAAGATGAAATGAATGGAAAAATGAATTTTGTCATGTGAGGTCTGGTGGTGGGGTGGTTGGTGCATTGTAGCTCGCGGGAGGAAGTCGCTGGTTCGAGTCGCACTACATACTTCTTTTTCGTTTTGAAAAACAAAAAATCTTAGATGGGCCGGCCCAGCTCCGAGCGCTGCAGGCGCCAGTCTGCAAAATGAGCTATAACTGGCGCCTGCAGCGCCGAATAGGGAATGCCGTCCTCCAGAGCCAGGTATATAAGTAGGTGCTAGAGCCGGGTATAGAGGTGCTTTAAGCATCGTGTCATGCAGGCCAACAGTGCTAACCAAACAGCCAGAAAACAAAAAAGACTGCACCCAGCGGGCCTGATTGGAGTTGCTGCAGATAACTAAACAGGCCCCAAAGCTTTAGATCCTGAACATCTTTTCTCCTTGACGATCTTTTGAAGGTGGGCATGTAGCATGTCCACTTGCTTAATATCAAGACTGATGTCATGGATTTTAACTTTTGCCAGCATAAGTAGCACAGTACACCGCTGCTGAAATTAGGAAACCAGCTAACATTTTTCTTGCAACCAATTTAGGGGAATCCATCAGCATTTGAGACAAGGGAGAACAAAATTATTCTGTAGTTTTAAGTGTACAAAAGCACAATGTATTATTGATCATCGTCAATGCTACATCTTACACTACATTCATCTTCCTACGTAAGTTAATCAATGTTATATGGTCCATTCCCCTCTGACAAAACTGGAGCTCACTCCGCGGCAAAACTGAAAGCCTTTAACATTATTACCAGGAGACAACTGGACCTCGTCCAGGAAAAATAATGCTGATTGCTGCTCACTTTGATCCTCTAATTTGAGCCTTTACCACACCTTACCCTGCCCAAAGCTGAGTGGCTGGCATAAACTAAGACGGATCTGGGGAATGTCACATGTTACTACAAAAGAAGGTGGTGGTTTTATCTTCCGGACAAAATCCTGGTCATGACATGTTCCTTTGGTGAAGAGCATACTTGACGACCTCGTAAAAGGAAATGACAATACCAACTGATGGTCCAGCACGAGCGACGCGTGGACCAACACCAGTGAACAAGCCTTTTGGACCCTCAGACCTAGCAGGATAAAATAAATCAGAGTGGACTGATCAGCGAGTGAATTACATATTGTGAAGGATAATTCTATGACTACAGCTACAAAGTTTCAATGAACAAAGCTTCCCCAGCCAAGACCTCCCTAGGTTAATGACTTGGAAAGGCAAACAAGAAAAGGCTGCAACAGGACATTGCACCAAAATTTTGGATAAAAAAATCAAGAGCAGTCATGAAACTTGATCCAATCCACTTCATTTCCGTTCAAGGATTCAAGGGATATATCATAAATAAGCAAGCCATGATTTTGTACACGGCAAATTGGATCATGAAGATAACCAGCTAACTGACCCTAAACCCTTTGCAAGGCTATGGGTCTCCCAGAAGAGGAGCTTCAACAAAAATTAAGAGGTGGCCAGGGGGTGTTGATTAATCATTTGTATGTAACGAAAAATTCTAAACAAAATCTGACAAAATTGGCACAACATACATCCGCCATGTCTCAAAATCTTTGAATCCAAATTCCATCACACTTCAAGACGCAAAAAAGGGCAAATCTGACAAATGAATTATACAAGCATGGTACTATCCATTGCACATTTGAAATTAGTGTTGTTCACAGTTTGAATTGTCTTTTTCCCCACATCATGCTATGATGGATTTGGATTAAAAGTCATGCAGCATGATAGAAGTGCATTGTGTCTGACTCTTTCTTTTTCCAGATATTTTCAAGACTTCCAGATGTGTATTTTGGAAAGCTAGTGCATTAGTACATATGATGTGCCTAATGCAGCGTATATGTACACAGGCCACGGCTATGGATATTTATTTGATTATTTACACTAGATACATAGCATGATATGTGAAGATTTTTCTAGAAAAATATTTTCACAATATGAATTTGTTAGGTTTTGTAAATATATTCCAATAATTAGTGTTTCATGTACCATTCTGGGGAAAGCAGTGTCCAGAAGAGCTCCTTATGTGAACTAGAGGGCACTGACGACTGTTAAGTTTATGAGACCTGGTTGGTTTTTCAAGTGGAAATTGTTATTGCTTCTCTGTCAAAGTTCAGTAGAAATACAGGAATGCTTTTATATTATGCTCTGACTGACCCATGTTGCCTGACCCAGCAAGCTAGCCCAAGCCCAACTCAAACAGCTGACTAAATCACAGCTCTAATTAAGAGGGTGTTTGTTTCCAGGGACTTATTGGTTTAGGGACTTAAAAAAGTCCCTATAAGTCCCACCTAAACCAAACACAAGGGACTTATTGGGACTTATTGTGGTGATTTGGGACTTATCAAATAAGACTCTCAGGGAGGAGCTTATTGGGACTTATCCCGGGCCGGACCTACCCCGCGTCACTCCAGGCTCGTTCCCCGCACGCCGCCTGCCTCTCGGTCCAATCGCCGCCGCCGCCCCGCCTCTCGCTCCGTTCGCCGCCCCGCCTCTCGCCCCGTCGCCGCCCCGCCTCTCGCCCCGTCGCCGCCCCGCCGCCGCCCCGCCTCTCGCCCCGTCGCCGCCCGCCGCCGCCCCGCCTCTCGCCCCGTCGCCACCCCGCCTCGGTTCGTTCTGCCTCGGTTCGCCGCCCCGCCTCGGTTCGTTCTGCCTTGGTTCGTTGCAGCGGTGCCTCCAATCGCCGGAGAGGCCCTCTCCTGAGCCTCGTTGCAGCGGTGCAACATGGACTTATAAGTCCCTGTAAACAAACAGGTAGGGACTCGGGACTTATAAGTCCCTGTAAACAAACAGGTAGGGACTTGTGACTTATAAGTTGGGACTTAAAAAAGTCCTAGGACTTATGAAACAAACAGGGCCTAACATACAAGCCCAGTTGACAATTGTAGGTTGCGTGTTGGCTACCAAAGCAGAAATGTAAATTTTTACTTGTTCTTAAAACTTCACAGTATGTGGAAGACATACCTCAATATATCAACTAATGTTTGCCTCGTGGTCATTCTCATTGCCTTCTGGGCATCCTTCTGAAATGGAAAAACATACGCAAATTTAAAGCAAGGCAATGAATAAATGGAACATATGTATGAAATTGATGGCAGGTAAAATGAAATGGTGCTTCATGGGGGTCATGGTTTGTGGAGCAAACCTGAAGCACTCATGACTATTTCCAGAATAGTACAGAAAACAGAATACAGAAAATATGAAATTCACAAACCTCTATCTGTCTCCTTGTCTTGGCAACATCAAGAGGGCATGTAACACCAGCAGCAAGACTACCTGCTACAAAGCCAGCAGCAAAGTTCGCTCCCAACACACTAGCCGCATCACCATCCTCTGCAACAAGACCAAGCAGCTTTCTTCGAATCTGCATGGTAACCTCAACAAGATAAGATGTATACCAAAGTAACTGTTAAATGGTTTAGCATATCTTAAACATGAACAACATGGACTTACCGGCTCCAGCGTTGACCAGCATATAGCAGAGAATGGAACATCCCGAGCAAGCTGTGCCCCCACACCCGTCCATAGAACACGATAGTTTTGCACTGCTTCAGCATTAATTAATTCATCAATCAGAACAATTTCTTGCCTCAAAAATAAAGAGTTCAGGTTGTTGGAATGAGGAAAACAGAAGCGCCAACTGGAAATTAACAAATTTAAAATTGAAGAACATGATTGATACTATGATGTTAAACATAAACCAGTATGCTAATACAAAATGAGAACGAACTATACCAACATACCATTCTGACTTGAACTTGCATGTGGTGAAAGAACACCAAGCAATGTTTTCCACATTCCAGGAGGCTTTACTCCAGGCTGAAATTCCTTATACGCCTGTTAACATAAATAATTACTTGATTGAATATTCAAAACAGATGTTCTTCTGCCCAGATCAAAACATGTCGTCTCTTCACAAAAATTTGCACGCGGTTAGAAGACACAAACATGTTCGTTGTAAAAAATATAGGGGTGTGACTTTTAAATTGTTTTACTATTTTTAGTTTATTACTGCTCACCCGGGAACACACCAATATTTGATACTTTCTATAAAACGAGCAAGATTATTACATGGGCCCCTAAAATTGTGCAAACTAAACTGTCCTCAAGATTATTTATCTGACATGAAATGAAATATACTAACTGGATATTTACCTGCATCCGTGTCCTTGCCAATTCAATTGGGGAACAAGCAATGCATGCGAGCGAGCGTGCAACTGATCCTGCTACTAGTGGGGCATATGGTGTCAACCCAGGAGCATTGCTTCTTGTAAAATCTTCAATCTTGTTGCGGAATATGTCATAGCAAGGCAAATATATTCCAACCTGTTTGGGATCAAAAACATGATCATGGACAAGATTCGTTTAGGGTGTGTTATACATTCACTAAGATATGAGAAACTAAGAGTAAATCAAGGCGTCCAAAGGCGGTCAACCCCCGCCTTACCGCCTAATGTATGCTTAAGCGCTTAAGGCGGAAAAAGTTTCAGGGCACATTACCACTCGAGCGCCGCCTTATGGACGCCTTGAAAACGATCAACAAATATGTGCAGGCTAGATGATATCTGCCTTACTTAACAGACAGTATGTCTGAGGTCAGAAGACAAAAATGACAGTGTTTACGTTGTTTAGGATATAGAATTATTTGCTCATACAAACTATTATTTACATATGCAGATTAATAACAGTTTCATATATGGCTTCTTCTATTAAGATGAGTTATACATGTATCAGCAAACCTGTAAAAACACCTTGTTCTTGAAAAATAGGTGCAAATGACATGGAGAAGCGCAAGCTATTGCCTACTCCACACATACTCGAGAGGTTGGAGGTACTAACATGATTATACAGATTTCACAGAAGTTCTTTTTTTTAATAATAACGCAACACAAGGCACAACAAAATGTAGTATGACAGAGCAAGAGACTCACAGTTGGTATAGCTAATGCCAAGCCAGCATTTGTACCTCTCCATAATCTACCAAATCCTTCCTGAAACAAGCGATTAGCAAATATATCAACTATCAGTATCCACAGGATGTTAGTACAAACACAAGAAACTTTTGACGGCATTTGCGCTGCATTACCTGTCTAACAACTTTCAAGAATACATCAACTGTTCCCTTGTACTGAAAGCAATCGGGTGGGCAAATAGGTTCGCTTCCCAAAATGATACCACGTGTGCATGATGGAGAGCATCGCAACTCAGACAGTATCTGGAAAGAAGGCATAAGCAGCATTCCTCTAGTAAGCACAAGAAATAAATAGGTTATTTGTTTGATGGCTAACCTAGAACAATGGAACTGCTGAGTTCATTCAGACCATTAACATGAGTAAGCATTAAATAAATGAAAAAATCGTGTTATGTAAACGTGAATAACTTTGGTTCTGGAATATGATCGCAGTTTCAAGAGATTTCTAATGCCCATTTTCTTCCTATGCACAACCCCACTCCAGATTACATTCCAAGAAACACTACAGTAGATTTGAAAATGCATGTATAATTAGAAATAACAGAGTTTGCCAATTGCAAACAAAATCAGCAACAAGGTGACTAAACCAACATGCTTTTCTTTCCCTAATATAATAATAAAGCACGGAGTGTTTCTGGTCGTCCGTCACACACTTTTTGCAAAAAAAACCTCTGTTTTCTGTAAATTAACCCGCAGTACACGTTTAAGTGACAACCGAATCGTTTTTTGCTATTTCTCAGAAAACCCCCTGACGTTTCAGGTAATCAACCCGCCGTCCATATTTAAGTCAGCTGAATCTTTTTTTATTTTAACAGAAACCCCCCCCCCCAACTCTTTAGTTAATCAATCCGCAGTTTATCTAAAATAAAATTATCCATATCTTTTAAACCGTAAATCCGATTTTAATATGTTATATATGAAATTTGATTAGAAAAATATGTAAAATCTAAATGTGGTGTTATTTTCAGCTGTTAAATATTTCTAAAATATTTTTTGGTGCAAACTTAATCTATATATAGTGCACGGCCGGGGGGGGGGGGTTCGTACCAGCGACGATCCGAATTTGAAAAAACTTCGCGTGGAAAAATAACATATTTCTCGTCTTATTCCGAGCGACTGTGCGTGCGCGCGCGAGAGAGAGATGCGTTAGGTCTAACCACATTCAAACGCGTTTTCGTTGTGTGGGCACTGAGGCCACCGTTGGCAACATAAATATGATGCCATATGAAAATAAATGACGTCGACCTATTAGGGTCTTGAGTAATGGTTATTGGTTTATGAGCGTGTGTGTTATTTTCTCTCCCGTTGCAACGCACAGGCTCTTTTGCTAGTATCTACCTACGGAAGGATCAAATCTGCACCATTATTGAGAATTATCATCTTGGCTACCATTCCTAGTATCTGCAACATTGTTCACATCCCAACTCTAGTTGCTTATTAGTAGAGATTAAATCACCTGTCAAAATTATCATAACCTCTCCTGCCAGCCTGTAGTGCTGGTACAGCTTATCCGGTCGTTTTTCTAGCATAATGATATAGTGAATGCTATATGTATTCCCGTCCCCCGCAGTTCATTCCCAAACAGAGACATGGCTAAGGCGACCCACCCCAAATACCACTTTTTTTAGGGGGGGGGGGGGGGGGGGGGGTGCTAATGGAAATTATCATCACTGCTTGTTGAACAAACAAACAAGAGAAATAAGCAGATGTATAGAATTTCCGACGGCTAATGAAATGCATAGTTGGCGAAGCGATTCCAGTAGCAAACTTAATCCGCAAGAAATATTACCAGAAGTTCTAGCCAAGGACGAAATTTAATAAAACCAAGTTCTGAGGTAAGCTTATTTTTTGGCCCAAAGAAGCAATCTCCTACATGAAGATACAACTATCAATATACACACTGGACCAGATGAACTGACACATTAGATCCCACAGCGATAGCGCACTAACCTAATCTACAAATGATGAAGGCTTACACAGACGATGTGATCCCCCTTTCTTCCAGAACCGATTGTATCATCCACACTTCAAACTGGTGGCAGCAAAAACGAAACACAAGCCTCCAGCACGCGGCACGCACTAAGAAGGGGTCGGATTGCTTACCGCATCCGGGCCGAGCGCCGCCATCTGGGGTGCTTGGTAGTAAGGCACCCCCGCGGCCTGCGCCTGCAACCTCGTCTGCACCGGGAGACGAAAACCACGACCTATTAGCCACCACGAATCACACGAAAAGGATACCCCCGGATAATGGACAAACTGGGAGAGCCCGTACCTTGGCGACGTCGAGAGGGTTAACGATGATGGCGGAGATGAAGGCGGCGCTTGCGGCGGAGAGGGCACGCTCGGCCATCCCGAGCTCCTGGTCGGCCACCACCGCGGCCGGAGGCCCAGGTTGGGGAGGCTGTGAGCCGGACGTGGCGGCGGCGCCGCCGGAGAGGTCGATGCGCGCCGCGGCGGCGGTCATCCAGGCGGGGAAGCCGCCCCTAGAGCCGCCCGCCATAGCTCCCAGCAGCGCAGCCGAATCAATACGGCGGCGGAGGGCGGGGTCTAGGTCACGCGGGCCGTGCGGCGGTGGTGCTCCCTCTCTCTGTGGAAGGAGAGGAGACACGAGTCGAGGCTCACGAAGAGAGGAGGGGAGACGGGGAGGGATCGGTGTTTTCGTTCTAGAGGAGTCCTTTTGGTTGACTGTAACAAAGAGATAAAATAGCCGAGACCACATTTAGGTTATTTTGGAAAATAAGAAAAAAAAACGCCTATGACACATGTTGTATGCTGGTGCTCAATTTGTTTTTCAAATTCAATAAATCTAACGACCAGTCGACTGATGGTTTGCGTCAGATCCGCACAATCGTGTTGCCGTTTGATTCTAATCCGACGAAGCGCGTAGTCCGTTCCGAGCGAAGCGCGCGTGGCGATAGTCGTTACAGGTTTTATGACAGATGACAAGCGGGCCTCGCCGGAACCGTCCCTCTCGCCCAATGTCCACATTCTCCACTCCCCCGTCTTCCCCTTCGCACGCATTACTTCTTCCCCCCTCTCGCGCTGCTCTGTCCATTCGATTCTACTCTCTCTCTCTCCATTCTCCCTCGTCCGCGATGGTTGCTGGTGGTGGTGTGGTCCTGTTCGCGGCGGACGGCGTCCGAATCTGCGGTGAGGAATGCATTTCCCCACCCCCTTTGTCTTCCTGTTTTGCTCCGCCAGTGTGTTCCCGCCGTTCCGCCGTCGATTTTTGGTGTACGGAGCCTCCGAATCCAGCCGGTTTTTGTTCCCATTAGGTTGGATTAGGTTAGTTTAGGTCGGCTTCTAGATTCTGAATCGGCATTGAGGAGCGCATTCCCCACCCCCTCTCTTTTGTTGTTTCTCCGCCGGCATGTTCCGCTGTTGATTTTTGGTGCTCGGACCATCCTAATCCGATCGGTTGTTGTTCCAATTAGGTTAGATTAGGTCGCTTACTAGTTCCAGTTGTAGATGGTTGTGAATTTTGGTTCAATTTTGTGCGTAATCGGTCGGCTAGTTGGTGTCGATAGGTTTTCGTGGTGTATAAGCGTGGTCAGTTCTACTATGGATTTTCCCACCCGCTTTTTTCCTTCTGTTAGTGTTATGGATGTTGATTTTTAGGACATCCAATAGTGTCTGTTGTTTATGGATTTTAGGATGTCCAATTTAGTGGATGTTGATTTGATCAGTAACCCTAAGTTCATTTCCAAAATGTTGTTGTCGGTGTCAAAACCGGCGGATCTCGGGTAGGGGGTCCCGAACTGTGCGTCTAGGCGGATGGTAACAGGAGACAAGGGACACGATGTTTTTACCCAGGTTCGGGCCCTCTCGATGGAGGTAAAACCCTACTCCTGCTTGATTAATATTGATGATATGGGTAGTACAAGAGTAGATCTACCACGAGATCGGAGTGGCTAAACCCTAAAATCTAGCCTATGGTATGATTGTTGTTCGTCCTATGGACTAAAACTCTCCGGTTTATATAGACACCGGAGAGGGCTAGAGTTACACAGAGTCGGTTACAATGGGAGGAGATCTTCATATCGTATCGCCAAGCTTGCCTTCCACGCCAAGGAAAGTCCCATCCGGACATGGGACGGAGTCTTCAATCTTGTATCTTCGTAGTCCGGGAGTCCGGCCAAAGGTCTTAGTCCGGCCATCCGGACACCCCCTAATCCAGGACTCCCTCAGTAGCCCCTGAACCAGGCTTCAATGACGACGAGTCCAGCGCGCAAGTTGTCTTCGGCATTGCAAGGCGGGTTCCTCCTCCGAATATTTCATAGAAGATGTTGAGCACCAGGGTAGTGTCCGGCTCTGCAAAATAAGTTCCACATTCCTTCGTAGAGAGAATAATATTTGTATTAATCGGATCTGCTGACATATTCCGTGGCGCGACATCATGCCACAGCCAGGCTCTTTATTTATTTTATTTTTCCACCTTAGCGCGCTTAGCGAGGCGGTTTCCTTGGCACGTCTTGTCAAAGCAGAGATCATGTCCCCTTATTCCGGGATTCTCATCAATACGGGTGTGGGTAACCCAACCGCGCCATTAACCGTGGCGCTTGGGGGATAAGCGAGTTTTATTAGGCCGGTGGGGGCTCGTAGTTTTGGCCGCCCATATAAGGGGATAAGAATCCGCCCTTTCCATTCACGCCCTCTTCCTCCTCTGCTAATCCGTCCCTGCGCGCTCGAGCTCCAGCGCCCAAGCCCGCACTTCCCACCTCAACCTTCTCCAACCATGTCAGGAGCGGGAGGTAGATGGATGGCCTCCTCCGTCATGGAGGGACAAATCAAAAATCTGAGGAAGGCCGGATACTTGTCTAACGACATCGCGCACCGGCTCCCAGATGCGGGGCAACTCATCCCCACCCCCAGGCCCCATGAGAGGGTTGTTTTTCTTCCCCATTTCCTCCGCGGACTGGGTTTTCCTCTTCACCCGTTCGTCCAGGGGCTCATAGTTTGGTGTTCGGAAAGAAAAGCCAAACTGAGTATCTTAAAAGATATACGCAGGAGTCTAATAGAAATATGTCAATATGGGAATGCAGGCTGCGCTGCTGACCTCTGCCGCACTAACTGCGGAGGTCAATGCCTTGAAGGAAAGCCTCGAGCGGTCCGAGAGCGAGCTCGGCCATGCCAAGAAGCAGCTTGACGATAAAGAGGGTACGTAGTACCTCCTGTAAATGTATATAGAAATACTTGGTTGCATAATAATAATAACAGGACCAACGTTAATGTTGCAGGAGCCACGACCGAGGTGGCGACCCTGAAAGAGGCGGTCTCCAAGGCCGAAAAGAGTGCGGCCTTGGAGCGCGCCGAGCGAGAGAAGCAGGAGGCGCGGGTGGCGGAGGTGCGGCAAGAGCTCCAGGCTCTTGTGGAAAAACACGAGAGTTTGGAGCGTGACTCGAAGACTCGAGAGTCCGAGCTTGCCTTGGCTCTTGAGAGTGCCAAGACCGCTAAGGCCGAAGCCCAAAAGGCCCTTCAGGAGATCGAGGCGATGAAGAAGATAGTGGCGGGTAAGGCATTCTTTATGCAAAGCAAAAATATAAAAGTTAATTATCTCCTACTTACCTGAATCCGGAGCTCTCCAGGAGCGTTCGCCGATCTGCCCCGTAGTGTGTCTGATGCCGCCGCATACTACTGAGCCGAAGAGGGGAGCTCGACGGAAAAGGTGTTCTGGTCTCAGTATGCTGAGGCCGAACATCCGATGCCCCTGAGCGACCAGCTGAAGCAGCTGGTTGAGCTCCACAAGGTGGCCGAACAGGCCATGAAGGGCCTCATAGCTCGGCTGTGGCCTGGAGAAGTCATGCCTGGGAGCTACTTCGGTCTGGTGCGGTGGATGGTGGACGCGTGTCTGTGGATTGAGGTCGTCAAGCGCTCTGTTTGTATTGAAGGTGCCCGTCGGGCCCTTGCTCGTGCTAAAGTGCACTAGGGCAAGCTAGACGCGGAGAGGCTGTTGACGGACGCGCCACCGCCGGGCAAGGAGTATCGTACGCCTGAGATGTATTATAATGGCATTCTGAAGGGTGCCCGCCGCATAGCGGATGAGTGCTCCAAAGATGTAATTTTTGAGTAAACTCGAATTTGTTATCCTGTACGCTGAAGCTTTGTTCATATGCGTTAAGCAACGCTTGTTAATTTAAAATATTACCTTCTGTGCGGCCGTTTATCAAATCTGAGAGATGCGAGTCGTCGGCTTCGGCCCCCATGCCACGAGTGCTGGGGTGTTCGGGATAAACCTGAGCGCTCTTGTTCCCATTCTTGGGTCCATCTAGGGAGGTGTTCAGCACAACGAACCAAGCCGTCGGACTTATAATGCTTTATCACTCTCACTTAGCCATAGAATTCTATAATTTTAAATTTCGGCGAAGCCCCTAGTATTCGGAAGACCGAGTTCGGGGAGCTATCCACGCCTAGGCCGGATAAGTACGGTTCTTCGCTTGAAGCGGCATAAGTCTTTAAGGACTCGAAAAAACCTCGCGAACAGCGACCGGTCTCTCGCACTATCATGACAGTCAGTTTTAGCTTTCTCTACTGAGGTGTTAACCCAGCTCAACTGGGGCACAATCGCAGTAGTTCTCCCAGCGCTACCTTAGCCAACAATGCGGAACGTAAGGTACCAAAACATGGGAGCCAGGCAAACCTAACTATTGACCAAAGACATGATTCGGAGCCGATGCATATAGTGCTATAAGTTTGGGGTGCCGCACTTGTTAGAGTGTTCGGTCTTCTCACACCATGTTATGGTGTGTTGTAAGCCCCTGGTGTATTATCCGTGCCAAAGTGTACGGTTGCATATTGTCATGACTGAACATGTTTGCATATAAAAATAGATAAGTACAATAATAGATAAGAGTTATGTATTGTTTATTAAAAAAGGGCTGCTGTGAAAGAAGAACGATGCAAAAGGTGCCGTAAGCAAGAGATGGGAGTATTTGACATATTCCCCTTTAGGGGCAAGCTGTGGTATTGTAAGAGAAACAGGTATTTAAACTCGTTATAGAGACCACCTTGACTTTTGATGTAGCTTGCTTCCTCCCTGGCTATTGCATTGTTGGTTCGGCGATAGTATTGCCGGACAGGCCTTCCGAATAGTTGGGTCCTAAAAGTGTGTGAAAAAGGAAAACAGCGAAATAAGGAGCCCCCTAGTGCGGTTAAGCCACATTCTGGGCGTGCCGTTGTTGTGCCCCTCCCCTTATGCCCATGGTATCTCTAAGGCATAATTATGTACACGTGGTACCAGCATTGCTGTTTGGCGGGGGCTGGGGTCGGGGCCGCACTGCTATGCTTGCTCGGAACGTGCCAGCCGGATTTGTTGTAGGTTACTTCGGGCTCGCTTGACGTTGTTCGGATGTTTGGCGCCTGGATTGGAGAACTGCCTTGAGAGGCTACTCTGTACTTCTGCTGCCAGGCCGCCGTGTGCTCCTCCGTTCGGAGAGAGCGTTCTGTGTTTCCATTTACCGTGATGACTCCGCGAGGTCCTGGCATCTTGAGCTTGAGATATGCGTAGTGCGGCACCGCATTGAATTTTGCAAATGCGGTTCGTCCGAGCAGGGCGTGATAGCCGCTGCGGAATGGGACTATGTCGAAGATTAACTCCTCGCTCCGGAAGTTATCCGGTGATCCGAAGACCACCTCGAGTGTGACCGAGCCTGTACAGCTGGCTTCGACCCCTAGTATGACACCTTTGAAGGTTGTCTTTGTGGGTTTAATCCTCGAAGGATCGATGCCCATTTTTCGCACTATGTCCTGGTAAAGCAGGTTCAGGCTACTGCCGCCGTCCATTAGGACTCTGGTAAGGTGAAATCCGTCGATAATTGGGTTTAGGACCAGTGTGGCGAATTCGCCATGACGGATGCTGGTGGGATGGTCCCGTCGATCGAAAGTGATCGGGCAGGAGGACCATGGGTTGAACTTTGGGGCGACTGGCTCCAGCGCATAGACGTCCTTGAGAGCACGCTTCCGCTCCCTTTTGGGGATGTGGGTTGCGTATATCATATTCACCGTCCGAACTTGCGGGGGAAATCCCTTTTGTCCTTTGTTGTTCGGCGGCCGGGGCCCCTCCTCGTCATTTCTATGTAGCCCCTTGTCTCTGGTCTCGGCACTTAACTTGCATGCCTGCTTGAACACCTAACAATCCTTGTTGGTGTGATTGGCTGGCTGTTCGGGGGTGCCGTGTATCTGGCACGAGTGATCAGGTATCCGATCTAAGCTGGATGGGCCCTGAGGGTTTCGTTTGAATGGCTTCTTCCGCTGACCCGGTTTAGAGCCTCTGAATCCGGCATTGACTGCCGTATCTTCAGTATTGTCACCGTTAATGCGGCGCTTATGCTTGTTGCGGCGTGATCTGCCGTTGTTATCCTTGTTATCCGAATTGCCGGGGCTTTTGATTATGTTATTGCTACGAGCTAGCCAGCTGTCTTCTCCCGCGCAGAAGTGGGTCATGAGTGTCGTGAGGGCTGCCATAGACTTCGACTTTTCCTGTCCTAGGTGCCGGGCAAGCCATTCGTCTCGGATATTGTGCCTGAAGGCTGTGAGGGCCTCGACGTCCGGACAGTCGACTATTTGGTTTTTCTTTGTTAGGAACCGTGTCCAGAATTGTCTGGCCGATTCCTCTAGTTGCTGGATTATGTGACTTAGGTCATCGGCGTCTGGTGGTCGCACATACGTGCCCTGGAAGTTGTCAAGGAATGCGGATTCCAGGTCCTCCCAACAACTGATTGACTCTGCTGGCAGGCTATTAAGCCAATGTCGAGCTGGTCCTTTAAGCTTGAGCCGGAGGTATTTGATGGCGTGTAGATCATCACCACGGGCCATGTGGATGTGAAGGAGATAATCCTCGATCCATACCGCAGGATCTGTTGTGCCATCGTATGATTCGATGTTTACGGGCTTGAAGCCCTCGAGGATTTGATGATCCATTACTTCGTCTGTGAAGCATAGTGGGTGTGCGGCGCCCATGTACTGGGCTATATCGCGACGCAGCTCGGACGAGCTTGGTCTGTTGTATTCGGCCGTGCCATACTTATTATGTCCGGCGTGACGGCTAGCGTCACGTGAAGCGGGGCGCCCATGCGATCCGTATATCGATCTTGTTTGCCTTGCCTTGTTCTCCAAGATGTCTCGCAGGTCTGTTGCGTCTCCCCGTACTCTGGTATGTTTTGAGCGGTGTCGGGGTGCGGCTTGGGTCGAGGGCCTGAAGGCCTCTCTATCGCGGCCATGGGGTGGCCGATCGGGCGCATCGTACGCTGGTGATGTAGGTTTAGTTGCTTCCTCCTCAAGTTGGGGAAGCAGCCTACGCTTCGGGTAGCTCTTGGATGGGCGTTCTAGTTTATACTCTTCGGCCGCCAGGACTTCGGTCCATCTGTCGGCTAGCAAGTCTTTGTCAGCTCTAAGCTGCTATTGTTTCTTCTTGAGGCTGCTTGCCGTGGCTACGAGTCTGCATTTGAAACGCTCTTGTTCGACGGGATCCTCTGGCACGACGAATTCGTCGTCGTCGAGGCTTGCCTCGTCTTCGGAGGGAGGCATGTAATTGTCGTCCTCATCCTCTTTGTCGGCCGCTCTCTCATGAGGGCTGGCTCCTTCGTCCTCCTGTACTGGATCCTGCTGGAGGGGGTTGTCTTCGGCACTGTCCAGCGTATTGTTATCTCCGGTGCCGGAATCGCCGTTTTTGCTTTGGCGGGACTTAGAGCGGCGCCGCTGACGTCGGCGCTTGGGTTGCTTCTTGGAGGGGTCATCCTCCGTTCTCTCCTCGCCATCCCCCGCTTTAGGGGTGTCCACCATGTATATGTCATATGACGAGGTGGCTTTCCAGTTTCCTATAGGTACTGGTTCTTGATCGTCTCCTTCATCGGCGTCCATGTCGTTGATGTCTTCGGAGTCAAAGTCGAGCATGTCGGTTAAATCGTCGACAGTGGCTACGAAGTGGGTGGTGGGTGGGCTGCAAATTTCTTTGTCGTCCGCATCCCAACCATGTTGGCCGTAGTCCGGCCAGGGCTCTCCTGACAAAG
Organism: Triticum aestivum; assembly: GCF_018294505.1. Lineage (NCBI taxonomy): Eukaryota > Viridiplantae > Streptophyta > Magnoliopsida > Poales > Poaceae > Triticum > Triticum aestivum. The sequence continues at coordinate 555,742,481 of NC_057813.1, forward strand.
AGAGGGACTTTAACGAATTCAGGATGTTACCGAAAGGTGAGTGCTGAAAGACATCCGCGGCGGTGAACTCCATGACCGAAGCCCAATTGGGTTTAATCGGAAGAGGTGTGGGATTTACGGAGTCCGGATCGGAGTCCGGCACCTTGGAGTCACAGGCCTTGCGAGGGACTAAGCTGGTATCCGGCTCTATCGCCATAGAGATTGCAGTTTCCGGGGCGGCGTCTAACCGTCCGTCCCCGACTGGTGTAGTGGGCTCCGAGTTAATGGTCGGAGCGGACACCGGAGCGACGCTCTGGGCGTTGTCCGATGACAGAGCTAAATCGTGCCCATCATGATAGTGCGGCGCGCCTGGTTGTGGCTCGAATCCGTCGAAGATCAAGTCCCCGCGGATGTCGGCCGTGTAGTTCAAGCTTCCAAACCTGACCTGATGGCCAGGGGCGTAGCTCTCGATCTGCTCCAGATGGCCGAACGAGTCAGCCCGCAGTGCGAAGCCGCCGAATACGAAGATCTGTCCGGGGAGAAAAGTCTCATCCCGGACCGCATCACGATTGATGAGCGAAGAAGCCATCGGGCCTAAAAGGCGATGACACAGAGGAACTCTCAATGAAAGCACCAATGTCGGTGTCAAAACCGGCGGATCTCGGGTAGGGGGTCCCGAACTGTGCGTCTAGGCGGATGGTAACAGGAGACAAGGGACACGATGTTTTTACCCAGGTTCGGGCCCTCTCGATGGAGGTAAAACCCTACTCCTGCTTGATTAATATAGATGATATGGGTAGTACAAGAGTAGATCTACCACGAGATCGGAGTGGCTAAACCCTAAAATCTAGCCTATGTTATGATTGTTGTTCGTCCGATGGACTAAAACTCTCCGGTTTATATAGACACCGGAGAGGGCTAGGGTTACACAGAGTCAGTTACAATGGGAGGAGATCTTCATATCGTATCGCCAAGCTTGCCTTCCACGCCAAGGAAAGTCCCATCCGGACACGGGACGGAGTCTTCAATCTTGTATCTTCGTAGTCAGGGAGTCCGGCCAAAGGTCTTAGTCCGGCCATCCGGACACCCCCTAATCCAGGACTCCCTTAGTTGTTATGTTGGATTTTTTTATGCGGTCTGTCTATCGATTAGGCTTGCGATGCTCTATTTACCATGTTTACAATGCTTTGAATTATCGGTGTTGTTTGTTCTGTTTAATTATCATGATGAAGGTATTGAACTTGCCAACGACATTGCACTCAAATTACCAGATGCTGAAACACTGCTATTATCGGTGTTGTTTTGTTATGTTTAAATTATCATGATGATGGTATTACACTTACCAATGACATGGCACTCAAATTACCAGGTGCTGAAACACTGCTATTTTTATGACTGGTGTTGTTTATGTGCCTAAATGTCCAGTTGGTTGGCAATTTTGAGTGGTGCAATCGCGCTCTGATTACCAGTTGTTTTTCAAACAGCTACATTCACATTGGGTTGTGTTTTTGGACTGCACCCCCATGATTTTTATGCTTTGTGCTTTTCTGTTTTGGATATCCCCAATGATGATGTGCAAGCAGTTACCATTATCATCTTACCGTACTTACCAGTTTTTTTCTAGTCTAACTACATGCAGCACAATGCTCATTTCTTATTCGATGGTCTGGTAATTTTTGTGTGCTTACCGGCATCATTATTGTGATTATTAATGACCATGTGTCGATGCTAATTTTATCAGGGGTAAATTGGATGTACATCATCAAATTGATGCCGCCTTTCTCACTTACCAATATATTTGTGCCTCAGTTATCAGTTGCACATGTTGTAATATACCTGTGTCATTTTGTCTTGCTATAGTTCAGTAGGTGTGGCACCGTCTTTGTTTTTTAACCGGATTCTTTTTCCTGTAAACCAAGTGCATTTTGCTTGATTTATTTATCATGGTCATGATAATCTTTTTTTGTGTCACCATGAACCACAATGATAAGTTTATCAGCTGTATTATTGCTTTGCCAAACACCAGTTTACAAATGTTGATATTAATTATGATATCAGTTTTTCATAAGTCATCTAATTTGTTTCATTCGCTTTCATTTTGTTCCTACGTGATAGGGACACAATGCCGAGGAAGCGCAATGGAGATGGTGATGGAATTGATGAGATTCCTTCGAAAAAGATGAAACGCCCTCCTCCGTGGAACAGAGCCTCACCCAGATCACTTCTTTTAGCATGCAAAGACATGAATGATGACAGGAAGGTTGCCATTGATGAGATGGACTTCAAAGCATTAGGAATATCCAGTGTGACCATCTCTCCAACAATCTCAGTGTGTGGCTTGCTGATCTTTACAATCCCGATTCCCGTTAGGTTGTTGTACCAGGGCGGGGCAGACTTCTGGTTAGTGAGGAATATGTGCATCGTGTTATGGGCGTGCCGCGTGGAGGGGAGGATGTCCCTTACAACCTCCCTACTGAAGTTGATATTGAGTTAGGGCTTGAGTTGTTCGGCGAACTTGGATATGCCCCTAAAGTGACTGATCTTGTTGATCTCATAAAGGGTTCTGTAAATGCTGATGATACTTCCAAGCATATGTGGCTTTTGCTTGCTTGGAATACAGTCATTTCCCCAACCACCTCTAACAAAGTCAGCCCTAGATGGTATGTTGTGCTGGTAAGTGGTTATGTAATTCTGTCATTTTCTTTCTTGTGTGCATGATAACTTTACTGTATGTCAGTGTGGTAACTTTCATATTATTTTTGTTCCATTCGGTGAACTTCAGTTTCTTTGTTTTTAACTTGCAGCGCGACATCAATGGTATTAAAAATCTCAATTGGTCCAAATTCATTGCTGACGACTTACACAAGGAGCTGTTGAAATGCAAGCCTACCAGGGGTTCCCTTCTCTTCTACAATGTAAGTGATGGTGCTTTCCTCTTACCTTCTTTTTGTCATTTCTCATCTGATTTTGTTCGTGTTTACCATGACGATTGTACGATTGTATTTTTCTTATCAGCTACTGTACATTCATGCGATTGATCTTTCTGGACTGGGCATCGTATTGCCTGATGGTCCTTTTCCTATCAATGTCTGGATAAAGAAGCTGATAACTATTGTCCTCAACAAGGATGTTCAAGCTGACAAAGTTTCTTTCGGAAAACTACCGGTAATCTATATCTATGTTTTCAGTTCCCGCACTGCTTGCAACTGCATTTTCTTGTCATTGATTTTTTGTTGTTACTTATCTGACTTGCCTCTACATTTTTTTCTAGTGCAAGCCTGAGTTTGGCATGAATTTTTGTCTGTTTGGTGGTCTGGAAGGTCTTGATAAGTGTATGTGTGTTCATGTTGCCCCAAGTTGCAGTCAGGAGGTGTGCATGTAACCTTTTTTTGATATTCTATGTTTTTACATAGGCTGATAACTTATTTGTTGCACTCAATGTGGTAACTCTCTTTTGATGTCAACTTTACACTCTTTAATAATGCCATCAGATATAGTTCTTTGTTTCCAATGTGGCATATGCTCTATAAAAGATAATAATTTTGTTGCAACCTTGTGATAATTCTTATTGTAATGCCTTGATAACTTTGTGATGTGAATCTCATGCCATCATGTTTTTTTAATGACAACATATGTTCTCACATATCTTGATAACTTGGTTGCATTCATGTGATGATTCTTTTTGTAAAGCCTCTGATAACTTAAGTTTTTGCTGATATCTAATTGTGCTATTTTAGCTTTCTTGTATACTGTTCTTCATTTTCATGTGACTGGATGTTTATTAGATCATGAATACACACATGTGTTCTTCATTTGTTTTTGGTATTGTTCATGTGTGTGCTTTTTTGTGAACTCCTGATAACTTTTGTTGCATTTCGGTGATAACTTATTTTTATTTTTATTTTTGCTTTTTTTCTATTGAGCAGAAATTTGCCAAATCTACTCAAATAGTTGCTCGATTCACGTTCGCTATGGCTGGCATAATAGGCGATCTTGTGCAATCATTCACCGCTTTGGATGATGAGGGCCATTCAGATGCCTCCTGTAAGCTAGACGCTGGATTGAATGTTCTTTCTTCCGCTGCTTGTATGACGGCAAGGACCACGCGCTCATCGCAAGGCAGGCATCCAGAAAGCATTGGAAAGAACATTGTTGATGATTCTGATAGTGATGACGAGTACCACATAGGCAATGACGCTGATTCTGATGCTGACTCCGATGATGATGATGATGATGATGATGGTGGTGGTGGTGGTGATATGGATTATCGAGTTGTTCATCGTTGCAGCAAGGATCCTTTTGTTGCTTCAGGCAGTGGTACCGTGGATGTAGGTATGGGTAGCGGGGCAGCTGATGATGACACCACACATCTGAATGATGCAACTGGCAAAGCTCATGAGAGCACAACACCAAACGTTGAAGGCACGTGAAAGGACATGTGGTGCCCCCATGTGTGGTTTTGGTAATTGATGACAATCTCTATGGACTAATGGTTGCCTTGAGTTATATTTGAAGGGTTTGCCCATAGGCTTTTCTTGGAGTCCATTTGTTGGTTTCAATGAGAGTTTGTGATGACCAAGGTGCTATTAAGGAATTATCCAAAGATTGGTCATATGAGTGTTGAGCTTATTGCAAGCATGTCTTGAAGAAGAAGGTTGTGTGATCATTCATGTTTACCTTCAAGACATCGCCCAAATGAAGAGAGTTGCAAAGATTCAAGGTTGATCAAGACTAAGTCAAGAGTGAATCAAGTTGATCAACTCACAAAGCATAGAAGATGTACCAAGAGGGATCAAGTGATCCCATGGTATGGTAAGCATTGTCCATTGCACTTTATGTACTAACCCATGGTCTATGTGAGAGTTGTATGTGGGTTAGGTACGTATCCATGGGCTTGCGTCAATAGGAAGATATCATACAACCCATGGAAAGGATGACATCAAGTGGTGATCGTCATCAAGATTGCCGTGTGCAAGTTCAAGTGGAGCATCACGAAGAGATCAAGTGCTTGAATCTTGCCATCCATTGTGGTGTCAATGGACTTGTGAAGATGTGCCGAAGAGTGGCTCACCCATAGTGAACTATGGGGGAGCAATCATCTAGTCTTCATCGAGCCAACGCAATCAAGAAAGGTGGTCCAACTTGAGGGAGTCAAGATCGTCTTCATCTAGCTTAAGTGGACCATGTGCAAGGCAAAGGTTTTCCCTTGATAGGTTTTCTATTTTACCGGTCTTGTGGTGGTAGTTGGGAGACCGAGTTATAGGATCGTTTGCCGTACTATCAAGGGGGGCTCTCAAGTTGGTAGCTTGATCGTATCGTTAGTAGAGAGCTCAAACCATTGCATCCTTTCATCATGTTTCTTGGTTCTTGTTTGGTTATCTTTGTGAGTCTTAGAGCTTATGGTCATCTTGATGACAAGCTTGAGTTCATCGAAAACGGAGTTCGCATGCGTCTTCTATGATGTTTTCGGTGTTGGAGGTTTTACCGGTCTTATCCGATGAAGGGTTCTCACCATTTTCTTATGGGCCTTTCTCATTTGCTTATTCTTGATATTTCTATCAATATTGTGTTAGCCCATGTCGTTAGCTTTCCAACAAACTTGGTTTCGTTGAATTCGGAGTCCGTTTGCAAAAGTTGTGGCTGTTTTGGTAAAGGCTGCAGCGGTACTACCGCGACTAGAGCGGATGTAATTTTTTACTACCGCTCCAGAGCGGTACTACCACGGGTCCTGAGCGGTAGTACCGCTCCAGAGCAGTACTACCGTGGCTCCTAAGCGGTAGTACCGCTCCGGACCAAAAACTCGTGTTTTCTCTCTCGTTGGGCTGTTTTGACCGTGCTAAGCGGTAGTACCGCTCCTCCAAGCGGTAGTACCGCTTGTGCACAACCTGAGCACATAACGGTTAGATTCGGAAGGTCCTATAAAAGGGGCTCTTCTTCCCCAATGAACCTAATCTTTTGAGCTCGTGTTCTTCCCCCATTGTTGACCTTCTTCGAGCTTGCTAACTCTCAATCCCTCCAATGATTCTTGCTAGTTCTTGAGGGAAAGAGAGAGGAGATCTAGATCCACGTTTCCACCAATCACTTTCTCCTCTAAGTGAGGGGAACCCCTTGGATCTAGATCTTGGAGTTCTTCGTGTTCTTCTTTCGTTCTTCCTCTCATTTTCCTCCCTAGCATTAGTTGCTTTGGTGGAATTTGGGAGAGAAGTACTTGGGCACTCCGTGTGCCCTTGCCATTGCATTTGGTGCATCGGTTTGAGTTCTCCACGTGATATGTGGAAGTTACAAGTTGAGAAGCTTATTACTCTTGGGTGCTTGGCGCCCTTGAGTTTGTTCCTCTTGGGTGCTTGGGCGCCCTAGACGGTTGGTGGTGTTCGGAGATCAATCATTGTGGTGTAAAGCTCCGGGCAAGCGTCGGGTTTTCCAATTAGGTTGTGGAGATCGCCCTGAGCAATTTGACAGGTACCGGTGACCGCCCCCAAGGGTTGCCAAAGTGTACGGTTCCGGTGACCGCCCCCAAGGGTTGCCATTTGTACGGGTTCGGTGACCGCCCTCAAGGGTCCCTTAGTGGAATCACGACAGCTTGCATTGTGCGAGGGCGTGAGGAGATTACGGTGGCCCTAGTGGCTTCTTGGGGAGCATTGTGCCTCCACACCGCTCCAAACGGAGATTAGCATCCGCAAGGGTGTGAACTTCGGGATACATCATCGTCTTCGCGTGCCTCGGTTATCTCTTACCCGAGCCCTTTACTTATGCACTTTACTTTGTGATAGCCATATTGTTCTTTGTCATATATCTTGCTAACACATAGTTGCTTATATTGCTTAGCATAAGTTGTTGGTGCACATAGGTGAGCCTTGTTGTTTTAGGTTTTGTGCTTGACAAATTAACCGCTAGGTTTATTCCGCATTTGTTCAAGCCTAAAACGTAATTATTTTAAAACGCCTATTCACCCCCCTCTAGGCGACATCCATGATCTTTCAATTGGTATTAGAGCCTCGTCTCTCTTTGTTGGGCTTAACCGCCTAAAGAGTAAAGATGTCGACTAGGGGATTAGGATTCTCTGACACTCTTAGTTTCGATGGCACAAATTTTGATGTTTGGGTAATTCGCGTGCTTAATCTCTTTAGGGTCATGGACCCAAATTTAGAGCGAATTGTAGATATGGGTTTTTCTCCTCCAAAGGATCCCCAAAGATTATCTTTAGTGGACGAGAAAAACTCTTATCTCAATGCTCAAGCTTCTAATGTGCTTTTCGATGCTTTGAGCAATGTAGTTATATTTCAACTCATGCCGTTCTGGGATGCTCATGAGTTGTGGACAAAGCTTCAAGATAAATATGGCGTGTCCAAGTTTTGTAAGGATGATTGAGGGAGTTCCGGACTAGGGGGTGTCCGGATAGCCGAACTATCATCATCGGCCGGACTCCAAGACTATGAAGATACAAGATTGAAGACTTCGTCCCGTGTCCGGATGGGACTTTCCTTGGCGTGGAAGGCAAGCTTGGCGATACGGATATGTAGATCTCCTACCTTTGTAACCGACTTTGTGTAACCCTAGCCCTCTCCGGTGTCTATATAAACCGGATGGCTGTAGTCCATAGGACGAACAACAATCATACCATAGGCTAGCTTCTAGGGTTTAGCCTCCTTGATCTCGTGGTAGATCCACTCTTGTAACACACATCATCAATATTAATCAAGAAGGACGTAGGGTTTTACCTCCATCAAGAGGGCCCGAACCTGGGTAAAACATCGTGTCCCTCGTCTCCTGTTACCATCCGCCTAGACGCACAGTTCGGGCCCCCCTACCCGAGATCCGCCGGTTTTGACACCGACATTGGTGCTTTCATTGAGAGTTCCTCTGTGCCGTCACCATCAGGAAGGATGCCTTTTCCCATCTTTAAAGACGGCACCGTCGTCAAGGGAGCTTTGGCCGCCAGCCAGACTATTCGGCTAGGCGGTTTTCTCATGACCGCCTGTTCGGCCACCGCCCCGACAATGACCTCTCAAGTCATTAAAAGCGATCTTCACATCAGCTCGGAATTCACCGAGCAGCTAGATCCGATTGATCTCTCCTCCGTAAACGAGCTCTTGGATCGCATCGCCACCCTGGGAGTCGCTACCGACTATGATCAGATTGGGCTTAAAACCGATTTGAGAGAAATTAACTCTCCCCAGGTTACCCACCACATTGTCGTGGTAGAGGAACAATGCGGCGACTCTTCTTCTATGTTAAAATCCAACTATGTCTGGATTCCGGATCCCTCCATGCCGGATTCCCGCGGAGGGGCGGACGCTAATCAAACACTGAACCTAAAGTCAGGCATCAGACCAGATTTGTTGGAAAGCGCTCAGCAAACCAAGCTTCCGAATTCGGAAGCTTCTTGGCCTTTGAGCCTCAGATCAGGCGGGGTTCCGAACTTAATTCCACCCGCCCACCCAAACATAAGCGATCTATCTCAAATACGGCAAGAGCCCGATGAAACAGTACATCATTACTGGGCCAGATTCCTCCTGGTTATGAACAGGATAAAGGACTACCGTGAAGAAAGCACGATCTCAATCTTCTGCAACAATTGCACGAACAAGGGAATCATAAACGCCATCAGTCGTCGCGAAGTTTCACGCTTCACCGACCTAGCGACCATTGTACAAAAATACTGCGCGATGGAGAGTGCCTGGAAAACCGAAACTAGGTTTTGGGACAATCCAGCCCTGAATACAAACCCAGTCCGAAATAAAAGGGTGCTTCATACTCAAGCCCTGGGTTAAAAACCAAAAAGCAAAAAACCCCTAAGGGGTACGGAACCATACTAGAGGGATGGCTCAACGGACCCTGCAAAATCCACAGTACAGAGGGCGCCACTCCAACACATAGCCTTCGAGCGTGTTGGATACTACGGCAGGTGGCCAAAAGTGGCTAGGCTTTTTAGCCCCGGGCAACCAACCCAGCAGTACCAGTATGGTATTAACAGTCTTCGAGACTTTCGCATCAAATACCATGCGGAAACAAACAATCCGCAGCCTCGCCGAAGTCTACCAAGTAGCAACAACAAATCCATGGAGCGACACGGCTATCACCTTCAACGCCAGCGATGAACCTAAATTCCGAACAGCTAGAGCACCAGCCGCATTGGTCCTCAGTCTGATAGTGGACGGTTTCCGTCTTACTAAGTTACTCATGGATGGCGGCAGCGGATTAAACCTCATCTATGAGGAAACCCTTCAAAAAATGGAAATTGACTGGAGCTGCATTGAGCGAAGCAGCACAACCTTCAAAGGGATAATCCCTAGTCGAGAAGTACGCTGCACAGGAAAAATCACACTAGATGTAGTGTTCGGCTCACTGGACAATTACAGGTCCGAAGAGGCCACATTCCAAGTGGCCCCATTCGGCAGCGGATATCACGCTTTGTTAGGGCGAGAGGCATTCACAATCTTCCAAGCTATACCCCACTACGGGTACATGAAGCTCAAAATGCCCGGACCCAATGGGATAATCACTCTCGCCAGTGATCCAGATACAGCACTCCGCACTGAAAATAAGACAGCCGCACTGGCCCTAGAGGCATTGTCCGAAGCCCTAGCGGCAGAGGAACTAACTACGCTGCGCTCCATGGTGGATAGGGACGATGTGATACTCGATAAGAGGTCCAAGTCCACCTCTTTTAAACCAGCAGACGAAATAGTCAAATTTCAGGTCCATCCAACGGACCCCACAAAGACGGCCTCCATTGGGGCACAATTAAGTCCTGATGTCGAAGCCGCACTACGAGAATTCCTTCGGGAAAATTTGGATATTTTTTCCTGGCACCCTTCAGACATGCCAGGAATCCCACGCAGGCTGGCAGAGCACAGCCTAAATATCCTAAAAGGATTCAAGCCAGTCAAACAAGCTCTTCGGCGATTTTCCGAACCCAATAGACAGGCAATGGGAGAGGAGCTAGCCAAACTCTTAGAAGCCGGATTCATCAGAGATATAAAACATCCGGACTGGCTAGCCAATCTAGTAATGGTACCAAAAAAGGACAAATCCTGGCGCCTCTGCGTCGATTTTAAAGACCTTAACAAGGCCTGTCCAAAACCAGTGTACTACGTATCCACTGTTCTAACTCCATGCAAATCCCGGTACCCACATTATTAAAAGATAGCGTATGCGGTGTTCGTGGCATCCCGGAAGCTGCGACACTACTTTCAAGAGTGTTCTATAACAGTGGCCTCCGAAGTACCTCTCAATGATATTATAAACAATCGCGACGCAACGGGCAGGATTGCAAAATGGGCTATCGAGCTCTTACCATTTGACATAACCTACAAACCACGGCGAGCTATAAAGTCGCAGGTTCTGGCTGACTTCGTCGCCGAATGGACCGAAGCCGAACTCCCTAAAGAGTACGGCGCGTAATCCAACTGGATCATGCATTTCGACGGATCCAAAATGTTGGCTGGCTTGGGGGCTGGCGTCGTCCTGACATCCCCAACTTGAGACACAATCCAATACGTACTTCAAATAATGTACGTGGACTCCAACAACGCAGCCGAATACGAGGCCCTTCTACATGGCCTCCGGATGGCAATCTCCATAGGCATTCGACGCCTAGAGGTGCGCGGGGATTCAAACCTCACAATATCCCAAGTAAATGGAGACTTTGACGCCAAAGATCCAAAAATGGCAGCTTACCGCAACGCCGTCCTAAAAATGTCAGCTCGGTTCGAAGGACTCGAATTCCACCATGTAGCCCGGGATAATAACCAGGCAGCAGACGTGTTAGCACGCATCGGCGTGAAATGAGACCCCGTCCCTCCAAACATCTTCCTGGAACGGCTCTTTAAGCCATCCGTATTATGGGAAGAGGAGTCCGGAAATAACAATCCGGAGCCAGCTGCATCACCTAACTTAGACCATTCTGACACAATCGGTGGCTCAGCCAATGAAATAACACCTTCAGCTCACGAAATAATGGCAGTAATTGCCCCGTGGACAGAACCATTCCTAGCCTACTTAATTCGGCAGGAACTTCCCGAAGACCAAAATGAGGCCCGCTGCATAGTTCGGCGATCTAAAGCCTACAAGGTCCATGAGGGAGAACTTTATAAGAAAAGCACAACCGGAGTCCTTCAAAGGTGTATCTCCGAAGAGGAAGGGCGAAATCTCCTGGCTGAAATTCACGCCGGACTCGGCGAGCACCACGCTGCAGCCCGGGCCCTTGTAGGCAAGGCCTTCCGTACAGGATTTTATTGGCCGACAGCCCGGGCAGATGCTCAGGACTTAGTCCAACGATGCGTCGGTTGCCAGCTCTTTGCTAATCAGAGCCACATGCCACCCACCGCCCTCAAAACTATACCCATTACCTGGCCGTTCGTGGTCTGGGGGCTTGACATGGTTGGACCCCTTAAAGGGGGAACCCACAAGCACAAATACTTATTGGTCATGGTGGACAAATTCACCAAATGGATTGAGGCCAAGCCGGTTAAAACGGCAGAATCCGGACCGGTGATAGACTTCATATCCGGGGTAGTACACCGTTTTGGCATCCCCCACAGTATCATCACTGATAACGGCACGAACTTCATGGCCGACGAGGTTAAACTCTGGTGCAAAAACATGGGCATCAAGCTCGATTACGCTTCAGTCTATCACCCCCAAACTAACGGTCAAGTCGAGCGAGCAAATGGTCTAATCATGAGCGGCATCAAACCCAGACTAGTGCAGTCCCTCAAGGAATCTAACATGCACTGGGTAGAGGAGCTCGACTCCGTACTCTGGGGGCTGCGGACCACGCCAAACCGAACTACTGGATTCACACCATTTTTCATGGTATACGGCGCAGAGGCAGTTCTGCCCTGCGATATAATTCATGACTCACCTCGTGTGCGCATGTACGAAGAAAGAGAAGCCGAGTTGGATCGGCAGGACAGTTTGGACGCCTTAGAGGAGGAGCGGGATGTGGCAAAGGCTCGTTCCACATTTTATCAGCAGCAGGCTCGAAGATATCAAAGCAGAGAAGTACGGGCCAAAACTTACAATGTTGGCGAACTCGTTCTACGCCCGCCGGACAAGAAAAAGGACAAACTCAAGCCCACGTGGGAAGGTCCCTTCATCATCGACCAAGTCCTGACCGGCGGAGCATACCGTCTACGTAACGCATCTGACAACCGACTCGAGCCGAACCCATGGAACGCAGCCCGTCTCCGAAGATTCTACGCCTAACGCCGGACTCAGAGTTCGTCTCACTCCCCCGTCCACTTTTTTATATTTTTTACTGTCTCTTGTCCCCCTCCTTCTTCCCACTTTTTTCAATACCTTTTATTCACCATTGTATGCATCGATATTGTTCGCACACACTTGATGTGCTCCTAGCACTCATTATACCTGGGAGCTTCTTTAACAGAAGCTTATTCATACGGGCTTCATGCCCAATACATGTGTCATACTTCCGCATGTACCTTTTATTCACCATTGTATGCATCGATATGACTTAAGTTTTGGCCAAGCTGGGTTGCCTGGCTCCTGTGCTTACCCCTACGTTCCCGATTGTTTGGCTAGGAGGTAAAGGGAGCACCTCTGCGATTGCTACTGCCGGGTCAGCCGGATGTGTACCTCAGACTGGGTGAAGCCGAAAGCTAGCGTTCTTAAGAGAATATTCGGCCGGTGACTGAAAGATGATTTATTACTTACTTATTTATCTGCCCTAGATGCTTTTTCTACTATTTTCGCAGTCCGGCATTGCACTTTAGGGCATGCCTCCCAGGGAAAGGAACCCTTAACGGAACTATTCTCCCTGGAAGATGTTTCTTACTAACCATGTAATATAACATAGCTAGTTGGGCACTTGTCTGATAAAGCAATTATGACCCCGACGCCTTGTCTCCATGCATGCCCCGGTTCTTTTATAACCGTAAGGGTATTCGGACACACTCTGGACTGTTGGGTCCCGAGGTTGAAGCGAAACGGTCCACAAAGACAAACGATCTACAATCCGGCTAGAAGGCATTTTACATGTCATTTCAAATTACATCGTCAAACCGACTGATTGTACTCCTCCTCAATCCCATCTAATAGGCTGTCTAATTTACAGTCCTGTTGGGAATATTTCGCGGCCAGTTCTACTTGGCCGTACATCAAGCTCACAGGGATCTCCTTCCCATCAGGCCGCGCAGGTCCGACCTCGGCCATGTGGTTTGGGTCAGCCTTCGGGTAACGCGTCTTCACCATGGCCTAGGCCTCCCTGGCGCCCTGACGACAGACCGACATCTTCCACAAACGGAGGCGTCGACGTGCTCCCTGAAGCTTCTCAGCAAGCTCACCAAGGCCCTCGGGTAGGGAGACGGATGTCCATAAAGCCTGAACGACGCCACTCATCGCCTGCCGAACACGTTCGAGCAATTGCACCAGCTCGGGAAGTTGGTCACCCATTGACCCATGCATTTCCTCTGCAGGGCGACCTGTGAGCACACCTAAAGACATATTTCTATCAATCGACTTCCTCGCCGAATTCTTCTTTTCAAAGGAATTTGCTCAAGCACTTACTATAAATGCCGCGACGAAGCCGCTGATTCTCCTTCACGGAGCCAGACAACTGGGCCCGAACACCTTTTAGCTCTTCTCCTAGCTGGGTGTGGGCATCTTGGAGCTTGTTTCTCTCCTGCTGCACCTTCATAAGCACCCTCTCACCGGCCTTTAGCTGACGCAGTAGCTGTTGCTTGTCCGGATCTAGTCCGGCGCCCTCTGCAATATTATTGTCAGATTCACGCTGCACTTTGTTAATTAATTATCTTTTCAAAGTACGTCTTACCAGCGGGGGTCTCTGTGGCTCCCCCTGTGGCGGACAGTGCGGCCTCAAGTTGGGCCTTGCACTCTTGGAGCTCCTGGGACAGATGGTATTCTTCTCCGTAAGATCCTGCATAATAATTGATCCTTAAATTAGTTATTTTAACTATTTTAAGTCTCGGGGGCTACTGGCATATATAACTATTAAAATTACTTACCCGTATGTCTTTCACATACTACTCCGTGGCTCTGGTTAACCCATCTTGAGCGGCACGGAGGTGCGCGTTTCCCGCATCAAAGGCATTTAACGCCTCCGGGGAAAAACACGCGTCACGAAGAACTGTCCGGTGACGCTTGTGATTCATGGCGCTCTCCACCTCAGACCGGGTGGCGGACAGCCTGTCGGCATCCTCTGTCGGAGGAGCGTCCGGCTCATGCCTTGTATTCGCCTCCCCTCCCGGACCATGCGTTGGAGCATGGCTGGCGGAGGCTTGATTGGCAACCTCTCCGAACACTGTCCAGTGAGCGCTCTTTCTGGAAAAGTTATGAGCATTAATATACCTCCTGGGGATCCTTCCCTTAAAAATAGCGGTGCTCCGTACTGTTGTGGCGACGTTTCGGTTCGCGTCGCACTCCTCTTCCGCCTGCTGGGCCGGACTGACCCTTGTTGGCCGGCCGCCGCGGGTTCGGCTTCCTGCCTTAAAGGCACCTCCTGCGATGCACCATCAGTATGGGATGGTCAGAATTGAGCGCGGATCAAATGATGGTGTCAAGACCTCGGTCGTAGTCACCTAGGAGACCGGAAACAAACCGGGGTAGTCAGCCATAATGGCGACTAGGGCATTGTCCATGCTAAGATGGTGGAACACCCCGTCAATCAGCTCCACCTTTATGTCCGGATCCTCTTTGGAGGTCGGATCAAGGGATCGTTCCGGATCCTCGGGCTGTGGAGTTAGGCTTCGTATGCCCTCCACGTCCCGGCGCAGCTCCTGCGTCGAAATCACAGAGTAAGATACTTGACTTTGAAAGTATGGATCGGGTAGATGAACATCCGCTTACCCAGCTCCGAGGGTTATTCATAGAGAATCCATTCAACGGATTCGTGCGGAGGAAGTCCTCCTCCTCTCCCTTGTACAAGCCGGGCAGGATCTTTGCCACATCGGCTGCCGAGCCTGGCCTTTTGCGGCCATGACAGGTGGCGTCATCTTCGCCATTGAAATCCCACATAGGGTGGCCCCTATATTGGAGTGGCTACACCCCTCGCATAATGCACGTGGCCATGACTCCAATCATGGTCAATCCGGAGTGGGCCAGTAACCTAATCCGGCCCATCAGATAATGGATGCTCCTATCATCTTCCCGTTGAGGGCTCCGCGGGCGCCAACTCAGGCGTTTCTTCAAGGGAGCATTGCTGAACTCCGGGAGGCCGATCCGAACTGGATTCGGCAGAGGGGCGTCCTCCATGTAGAACCATTCCGAAGGCCAGTCTTCGGACGCCTTCTTCGGGGTGCCGGATAGATATCCGGTCCCAGCGATGCGCCATATTTAGGCTCCGCCCACTTGATATATCGACCCCTCATGAGAACGGGGTACGAGGCAAAACAATCTCTTCCACAACGCAAAATGGGGCTCGATGCCCAAGAACAGCTCGCAAAGAGCTACGAAGCCCGCGATGTGAAAAATGGAGGCGGGCGTGAGGTGGTGAAGCTGGAGTCCGTAGAACTCTAGGAGCCCTCGGAGAAACGGATGTATGGGAAATCCGAGTCCCCTTATTAGATAGGGGACAAAGCATACCCGCTCCCCTTTGGAAGGGTTGGGGACGCTCTCCGCCTGCTTTCCACCCTTGTAGGTGGCTAGTCCATCTCGAACCGGAACCATGAAAGCTGGGGGAAGATATCCCTCGGTTTGGAGCGCCACTAGCTCGTTGTGTGGAACTGAGCATCTCCCCCAATCTCCTGGCTTAGGGCTGGGAGCGCGAGAGGAGGAGCCGCGTCGACTATCCATGATGGAATGGATTTTTGTTAGAGGCGCTTCGATGAGAACTTGCGGATGGAGGATGGTGTGAGCTGGATCTAGATCCTCGCCTCTCTTATAGGCGGCTCGTTCTCACGGCTAGGGGGTAAAATGTAAAAATACCCCAGCCTTTCGCATTCGTACGACACGTGGAAGAAGGCCATTATTGGGCGTAGAAGACAAGGAGCACAACATTTATAAGGAAGCTAGACACTATTCGACGGGAACATGAAGTTTGAGGGAGAACCCGCCTTGCAACGCCGAAGACAATATACGCGCCGGACTCGTCGTCGCTGAAGCCCGGTTCGGGGGCTACTGAGGGAGTTCCGGACTAGGGGGTGTCCGGATAGCCAAACTATCATCATCGGCCGGACTCCAAGACTATGGAGATACAAGATTGAAGACTTCGTCCCGTGTCCGGATGGGACTTTCCTTGGCGTGGAAGGCAAGCTTGGCGATACGGATATGTAGATCTCCTACCTTTGTAACCGACTTTGTGTAACCCTAGCCCTCTCCGGTGTCTATATAAACCAGATGGCTGTAGTCCATAGGACGAACAACAATCATACCATAGGCTAGCTTCTAGGGTTTAGCCTCCTTGATCTCGTGGTAGATCCACTCTTGTAACACACATCATCAATATTAATCAAGCAGGACGTAGGGTTTTACCTCCATCAAGAGGGCCCGAACCTGGGTAAAACATCGTGTCCCTTGTCTCCTGTTACCATCCGCCTAGACGCACAGTTCGGGACCCCCTACCCGAGATCCGCCGGTTTTGACACCGATAATGATCGTTCTCCCTCCACCTCCGGTCGTGTTGCCTTCTCAACTTCTTCTACTTCACCTACATGTGGATTGCCACAAGGTAATGTTATGGTGAGTAGTTTTGGTCATTGCAATGATGGTAGTATGCTTATTATGGATGATCCTTCATCATTATCTTATTGCAATGCTCCTTCTTTGGGCTTTAACACTTCGAGAACTCCAAATGTTTCACATGCTTGTGTTGATAGTCCTTGCATATCATGTAGAAATTGCTTGACTAAATCGCATGATGATATGCTTGCTATGTCTTGTTGCCATGATAAAAATGCATCTATTTCCTCGAATTATTGTGCTAACAATGTAGAGGAAACCGAACACTCCATGGAACAAGATGTGGTGTTTAATGGTGCCTCAAGGGATCCTACATCATCATCTATTGCTTTTTGCCTTATGGCTAAGGCATCAAAGGTATCTCCTACTTTGTACCCCAATATGTCTCTTGATGATGATGTTGATGCTAATGATGATGAGGATAATGATGAAGAGAATGATAATGTTGCCTCCTTAAAAACTAAGGGGGAGATGATTTTTAAAGCTCTTCATAAAAATAAAATTGCTCGTTCCAAATTCATGGAAATTATGTCCATTTCCATTGAGGGCAAGAAATATATTGAGGAGTTGGAATCTCATCTCGAGGAGCATGAGGTCACCATTGAGAAAATGGAAGGTCATGGGCGTGATTACGCTAATGAGATTGCGGACCTCTCTCAAGCTCTTGAACTTGAACAAACCACCAAGGAATCTCTTGAGGAGACTTTTGCTCTAGAATTGTCTAGAGTGAAGGAATCTAATGATAGAGCTCTTGAGGTGGCCAATGTTTTTGAAACTAAAAATGGTAAGCTTGAAGTTGCTCATGCTAGACTCCTTGAGGATTTTGAGCACCTCGAAAATGGCTCAAGGGTCATCAAGGGTGAGCTCATCAAACTCACCGAGTCTCATGCTCAACTTGAAGCTTCTTATTTAAAAGAGCTTTCCAAGTTGTCCTCTCCTATTGTTGTAAATGATGATGCTTGTGCTACTATCTCTATTACTTGTGAAGCATCCATTTTGAAGGAGAATGTTGAGCTACGGGCTCAACTTGAGGTGCTATCTAGCAATTATGGGAAATTGGAAGAAAGTCATGAAAAGCTCTCAAGCTCTCATGGTGATCTTCTAGTATCCCATAGTGTGCTAAAGATAGCTCATGAGGCCATGATTGCTAAGGTAACATCTAGTGAGCCTCATGTGGATACTAGCACTACTTCTAGTCAAAATAGTATATTGCCATGTGCTAGTCCTTGTAATTCATCTACTCACAATGTTGGTACATCTTGTGATGAATTGCTTTCCTTGCCTTGTTGCACTAACGATGAAGCTTATACTTCCTCTAGTACTTGTGTTGAGACTAACCATGTAGAGGAAATCAAAGAGCTCAAGGCCCAAGTCACTTCTTTGAAGAAAGACTTGGAAAAGAGTCATCAAGGGAAATCCACACTCAACAATATCTTGAGTGTGCAAAAATCCCCCAATGACAAAGGTGGACTTGGATTCAACTCCAATAAGAAGAAGAAGTCCAAGATGAACAAAAGGAAGGGCCAAGAACAAGTCAAGAATTCAGTCAAGATTGTTTGCTTCAAGTGCAAAGTCGAAGGGCATCATGTTAGATCTTTCCCATTGAAGAAGAAGGCCATTAGTGTCAAGCAACAAGGGAAGAGGGCACAAGTTCAATCTCATGCTCAACATCAAGTTGAAGAAAGGCCTCTTCCCAAGAAGACTCAAGTTAATGCTTCTCAAATTGAGAAATCAAGTGAGAAGAAAGTGAAGAGTAGATGTTGCTACTTATGTCGTGAGAAAGGTCATGTCGCTTCTTCATGCACTAGTGGTAACTTATCCAACCCAATTATTATTGATGATATCTATTCTCTTGGTAAGGATAAGGTTGGCAATGTGTTTGCCAAGTTTGTTGGTACTCAAAGTGGTGTCAAGCAAAGAACCATTTGGGTAGCCAAACCTATTGTGACTAACCTCTTAGGACCCAACTTGGTTGGGTACCAACAAGCTCAAACTTGATCAATAGGTGTTGTTGGAGGGCATTGGAGACTTGGCTACATTATGAAGAATTAAGGGGACTTCATCACTCTTATTGTCTCAAGCCAAGTCAATTGAATCATCAAGTTTATATCTTATATCCAATGTGCCTCCTTGCGGTAACTTGTACTTAAAATTGCTTACATTGAAAGTTACTTGCCCCCTTGCATGTTTTGGTTTTGTTCCTTGCATGTGTTTGTATATGTTGTGATTCCAACTTGCTTATCTTGAGCAATCAAGTATGTGTGTGTTGGTTTGCACACCATGTACGTGTGTGTCGTGCGTTGAGCCTTTATGCTTCTTGTTTGTATCCTAGTTGGCTCGTGTGAGAGATTAATGGAACATCCCATTTTGGGGGAGTGATGTGCTTTGTGCACCTCACAATCCTATAAATGTGTGTACATGAGGAATACCATCTAGTATTGATATTACAAGATTATCTAGTCGCTAGGTGGTATATCTCTCATGAGAAATTCAAATTCTAAATAGTCCATTAATTATCTCTTGTTTGTTCCTCTTATTGCCTCTTGTTAAGTTCTTATTGGTATCACATTATGGGGGAGTAATATGCTAAGTGCATATTACAAGCCTAGAAAATGTGTACATTTGAGATATTGTCACCTAGAATTGATATTGTAGATTATCTTGTTCCTAGGTGGCATGTTAGCTCTACAAGTTGCAATTTGCTTGTGTTTGTTGTGAAGATGATGTTGGATGTCCTTGTTATCTACCACCGGGAATTATTTCCAAATACTTCTTGTCTTTTGACAATTGGTAGTCACTTATGTGTGGTAGAATTTGTTGATCATCTTTACTTTGGCTTTTGTTTTATTTGCCTTTTCTCTTGCCAAGGTTTGTGTCAACTCCCGGTGTCTTCCCTACCACTTGTGGATCTTGTTTATTTCTTGTTCTTGTCTAGTGTTTTCTAGATATAGTGAAAGTAGTGATCCCACCTTGTGCATTTTGTATTCAAATGCAAATCCTATATAATGCACAACTCGTGGGGGAGCTATCCTATTTTCTTTAGAACACTCTTCTTGTGATCCTTATCAAGTGTGTTTTGGTGGAAGGCAAGCCATTTCTTTTTGGTACTTTGTGCCATCATGAAACTTTGTTGAGAGCTTGGTTTGTTTGGAACCATCCTCTCTTTGGGAGTTTGACATCTTTAGTTTAGTGTGTATCAATGGATATCTCATTCCTTGATGTATCTTTAATGATATCTTCCAAGTGATGATTTCTCCATTTGGTATCCTTTTCACTTGGCATTTCTTTCTCTTTAGGTTTCGGGTTTTGAAAGTCTTGAGCATGCATGTTTACTTCATGTATTTTATTTGGCATGCTTTCTTTCTTTGACTCAATATATAGGGGGATCTCCACCAAGTCTCAAATCGGATGAGATGTGTATGAAATTCATTTTCATATCTATATGCACATATTTATGTGGAGTTTGTCCTATGTATTGGTTTTTCTAACTATTTGGTCCCAATGAGTTTGGGTACCGTTTAGTTTGTGTTGTTCTTCTAGGAACATTTGGAGATGCATTGGATGCTCGGCTCACTCACAAGGAAGGTGTTGTCACCATGTGCATATTGGAGTCAAGCTAGGATGATCAATGAACTACTATCTACCTTCAATTGGTATCTACTACATCCTTCCAATGATATCTCGGTAACAAGTATCTATTCATGCTTTCTCCTCTTGCATTCAACCTTGTGTAGGTTGCATCTTGGCATGATATTCATTTCATATCTTGTGATACTTGTTTCCTTTCTCAAAGCATCCCAACGATGATCTCTTGTTGCTAGTTGTGATGCCTTTGATGGATGTGTGTTTGGACTTCATTTATATACAATAAGACCATATCTAGCCAAGTGCTATGCTTTCAAGCAAATATCTTATTGGTATATTTATGACTTCCTTGTGGATATCTTGTTCCTTCGTGTTGTAACTATTTCGGGTGTACATCCTTCTTTGTAGATATATATATCATCATGATTTCGTCTACATAGAACCTTATACACTTGAGAGAAATTACATCTCTAGTTGATATCTTTTCTTTCACGTCCACCTTGTCTTTCTTATGTTATTTCTTTGGTGGCTCCGTGAAAGCTTTTGCCTTGAGTGCGTGTCCTCTATCGTTGCATCTTGTTGCACTCTTGTGTGGTGAAGATTATTTTCCTCTTGCTTATCTTTACGAGGTTTTTGCCATCTTAATTGGTATCCCTCGTCTTGATGAGCCTCCCCTCGTCTATCTTCACCACGGGTTGTCACAAGCATAGGTTCTCTTTTGCTTATTAGTAAGCTTGTGAACCCATTTGCCAGTTGTGTGTGGGAATGATAGGCCTTGCACCGTGTGCCTCATTCTTTCAAGACTATGTTGATGCTTAATGCTCATCCTAATCTTAGTCTTCTCAAGTGCTTCGCCATGACTCACACACATCATTTTGGTTGAGCCTATTCTTAAGTTGCCTCTTTTACATGTTGCTCAACCATGTGCTTGTTGCAAGCGCTAGGCTTTGTTTCCTATATGCTCACTTGCACTGGATGTGAGTTTCTATTGATTTTGGGGGAGCTATGATCCTATTTTGTGCACTTTGTATTCAAATACAAAAATTCTTATGTGTGCACAAATCATGGGGAGCTTCTCTAGTTTCTTTAGAACACTCCTTTGCGCTTTTCATAATATCTTTATTCTTGTGGCATGTAGGATCATTGGTCTAGTTGGTTCAATTGATATCCGTTGATTGCTTGCTTCAATTGGTATCTTCTGATTGCTTGTGTCTCTCTTTGTTATGTCTTTGTGGCATATCTTTCTGTTGCAATCTTTGGGCATCAATATAGTTTGTCTTCCTCCAAGTATTGGCAGTTGGATATGTGTATTGCATTCCACTCTCTTGTTGAGAAATACACAATTTATGGAGGACCACAATTTATATTGGCCTTCTAAGATTTTCGCCCATTTTGGCAATCGATGCCAATGGGGGAGAAGTTTCAGAGAGTTTTGTGGAGTAGCTTTGGTTTTTGTTTCCTTAGCATTTGCATCTCATACGCATGCATTATTGGTTGGTGCATTGAATGGTGATGCATAATTCCTTGTATAAACTCTCTTGAAAGTGATTGTCATCAATTACCAAAATGGGGGAGATTGAAAGGACATGTGGTGCCCCCATGTGTGGTTTTGGTAATTGATGACAATCTCTATGGACTAATGGTTGCCTTGAGTTATATTTGAAGGGTTTGCCCATAGGCTTTTCTTGGAGTCCATTTGTTGGTTTCAATGAGAGTTTGTGATGACCAAGGTGCTATTAAGGAATTATCCAAAGATTGGTCATATGAGTGTTGAGCTTATTGCAAGCATGTCTTGAAGAAGAAGGTTGTGTGATCATTCATGTTTACCTTCAAGACATCATCCAAATGAAGAGAGTTGCAAAGATTCAAGGTTGATCAAGACTAAGTCAAGAGTGAATCAAGTTGATCAACTCACAAAGCGTAGAAGATGTACCGAGAGGGATCAAGTGATCCCATGGTATGGTAAGCATTGTCCATTGCACTTTATGTACTAACCCATGGTCTATGTGAGAGTTGTATGTGGGGTTAGGTACGTATCCATGGGCTTGCGTCAAGAGGAAGATATCATACAACCCATGGAAAGGATGACATCAAGTGGTGATCGTCATCAAGATTGCCGTGTGCAAGTTCAAGTGGAGCATCACGAAGAGATCAAGTGCTTGAATCTTGCCATCCATTGTGGTGTCAATGGACTTGTGAAGATGTGCCGAAGAGTGGCTCACCCATAGTGAACTATGGGGGAGCAATCATCTAGTCTTCATCGAGCCAACGCAATCAAGAAAGGTGGTCCAACTTGAGGGAGTCAAGATCGTCTTCATCTAGCTCAAGTGGACCATGTGCAAGGCAAAGGTTTTCCCTTGATAGGTTTTCTATTTTACCGGTCTTGTGGTGGTAGTTGGGAGACCGAGTTATAGGATCGTTTGCCGTACTATCAAGGGGGGCTCTCAAGTTGGTAGCTTGATCGTATCGTTAGTAGAGAGCTCAAACCATTGCATCCTTGCATCATGTTTCTTGGTTCTTGTTTGGTTATCTTTGTGAGTCTTAGAGCTTATGGTCATCTTGATGACAAGCTTGAGTTCATCGAAAACGGAGTTCGCATGCGTCTTCTATGATGTTTTCGGTGTTGGAGGTTTTACCGGTCTTATCCGATGAAGGGTTCTCACCATTTTCTTATGGGACTTTTCTCATTTGCTTATTCTTGATATTTCTATCAATATTGTGTTAGCCCATGTCGTTAGCTTTCCAACAAACTTGGTTTCGTTGAATTCGGAGTCCGTTTGCAAAAGTTGTGGCTGTTTTGGTAAAGGCTGCAGCGGTACTACCGCGACTAGAGCGGATGTAATTTTTTACTACCGCTCCAGAGCGGTACTACCGCGGCTCCTGAGCGGTAGTACCGCTCCAGAGCAGTACTACCGTGGCTCCTAAGCGGTAGTACCGCTCCGGACCAAAAACTCGTGTTTTCTCTCTCGTTGGGCTGTTTTGACCGTGCTAAGCGGTAGTACCGCTCCTCCAAGCGGTAGTACCGCTTGTGCACGACCTGAGCACATAACGGTTGGATTCGGGAGGTCCTATAAAAGGGGGTCTTCTTCCCCAATGAACCTAATCTTTTGAGCTCGTGTTCTTCCCCCATTGTTGACCTTCTTCGAGCTTGCTAACTCTCAATCCCTCCAATGATTCTTGCTAGTTCTTGAGGGAAAAGAGAGAGGAGATCTAGATCCATGTTTCCACCAATCACTTTCTCCTCTAAGTGAGGGGAACCCCTTGGATCTAGATCTTGGAGTTCTTCGTGTTCTTCTTTCGTTCTTCCTCTCATTTTCCTCCCTAGCATTAGTTGTTTTGGTGGGATTTGGGAGAGAAGTACTTGGGCACTCCGTGTGCCCTTGCCATTGCATTTGGTGCATCGGTTTGAGTTCTCCACGTGATACGTGGAAGTTACAAGTTGAGAAGCTTATTACTCTTGGGTGCTTGGTTCCCTTGAGTTTGTTCCTCTTGGGTGCTTGGGCGCCCTAGACGGTTGGTGGTGTTCGGAGATCAATCATTGTGGTGTAAAGCTCCGGGCAAGCGTCGGGGTCTCCAATTAGGTCGTGGAGATCGCCCCAAGCAATTTGACGGGTACCGGTGACCGCCCCCAAGGGTTGCCAAAGTCTACGGGTCCGGTGACCGCCCCCAAGGGTTGCCATTTGTACGGGTTCGGTGACCGCCCTCAACGGTCCCTTAGTGCAATCACGGCATCTTGCATTGTGCGAGGGCGTGAGGAGATTACGGTGGCCCTAGTGGCTTCTTGGGGAGCATTGTGCCTCCACACCGCTCCAAATAGAGATTAGCATCCGCAAGGGTGTGAACTTCGGGATACATCATCGTCTCCGCGTGCCTCGGTTATCTCTTACCCGAGCCCCTTATGCACTTTACTTTGTGATAGCCATATTGTTCTTTGTCATATATCTTGCTATC
Organism: Triticum aestivum; assembly: GCF_018294505.1. Taxonomy (NCBI): domain Eukaryota; kingdom Viridiplantae; phylum Streptophyta; class Magnoliopsida; order Poales; family Poaceae; genus Triticum; species Triticum aestivum. The sequence goes on from NC_057813.1 coordinate 555,766,655, forward strand.
ACATAGTTGCTTATATTGCTTAGCATAAGTTGTTGGTGCACATAGGTGAGCCTAGTTGTTTGAGGTTTTGTGCTTGACAAATTAACCGCTAGGTTTATTCCGCATTTGTTCAAGCCTAAACCATAATTATTTTAAAATGCCTATTCAACCCCCTCCTCTAGGCGACATCCATGATCTTTCAGCACGCCTATCTGCACTGTTGATGAGAACCTTAATGAGTCTCCGATCATGCTCACTGGCATCTGTCACACAGCATCAGTCGGATCAGGTGATGAAGGGCTTAGCCAGCGAGATCTGATAGACACGCAAGCTGAGGCGGCCATTGAATCTTCTGTCAAGCGGTGTGGTTCTCAGCTTTTGGAAAATTTGGCTTACCAGAGGCGCAAGAAACTGAGGCTACCATCACCCCCCTGTTGGGGAACGTGGTAATTTCAAAAAATTTCCTACGATCACACAAGATCTATCTATGTGATGCAGAGCAACGAGAGGGGAGAGTTTGTCCACGTACCCTTATAGACCGAAAGCGGAAGCATTTAGTTAACGCGGTTGATGTAGTCGAACGTCTTCGCGATCCAACCGATCCAAGCACCGAAAGTACGGCACCTCCGTGTTCAGCACACGTTCAGCTTGGAGACGTCCCTCGTACTCTTGATACAGTTGAGGCCGAGGGAGAGTTTCGTCAGCATGATGGCGTGGTGACGGTGATGATGAAGTTACCGGCGCAGGGCTTCACCTAAGCACTACGATGATATGACCGAGGTGTGTAACTGTGGAGGGGGGCACCGCACACGGCTAAACAATTGTCAACTTGTGTGTCTTTGGGGTGCCCCCTCCCCCGTATATAAAGAAGGAGAAGGGAGGCCGTCCGGCCCTCATAGGCGCGCCAAGGGGGGAGGAATCCTCCTCCTAGTAGGAGTAGGACTCCCCCCTTTCCTAGTCCTACTAGGAGAAGAAGGAAGGAGGGGGAATAGAAGGAAGGAGGGGGCTCCGCCCCTCCCCCTAGTCCAATTCGGACTAGGCCCATGGGGGGCGCGTGACCGGTCCCTGGTCGCCCCTCTCTCTCTCCCCTAGGCCCAACAAGGCCCATTACTTCTCCGGTGGTTCCGATAACCCTTCCTACACTCCGGTTATATCCGAAACTTCTCCGGAACCCTTCCGGTGTCTGAACATAGTCGTCCAATATATCAATCTTTATGTCTCGACCATTTTGAGACTTCTCGTTATGTTCGTGATCACATTTGGGACTCCGAACAATCTTCGGTACAACAAATCACATAAACTCATAATACCAATCGTCATCGAACGTTAAGCGTGCGGACCCTACGGGTTTGAGAACTATGTAGACATGACCGAGACACGTCTCCGGTCAATAACCAATAGCGGAACCTGGATGATCATATTGGTTCCTACATATTCTACGAAGATCTTTATCGGTCAAACCGCATAACAACATATGTTGTTCCCTTTGTCATTGGTATGTTACTTGCCTGAGATTCGATCATCGGTATCTCAATACCTAGTTCAATCTCATTACTGGCAAGTCTCTTTACTCGTTCCGTAATACTTAATCCCGCAACTAACTCATTAGTCACAATGCTTGCAAGGCTTATAGTGATGAGTATTACCGAGAGGGCCCAGAGATACCTCTCCGAAACATGGAGTGACAAATCCTAATCTTGATCTATGCCAACCCAACAAACACCTTCGGAGACACCTGTAGAACACCTTTATAATCACCATTTTACGTTGTGACGTTTGGTAGCACACAAAGTGTTCCTCCGGTATTCGGGAGTTGCATAATCTCATAGTCTGAGGAACTTGTGTAAGTCATGAAGAAAGCAGTAGCAATGAAACTAACACGATCATAATGTTAAGCTAACGGATGGGTCATTTCCATCACATGATTCTCCTAATGATGTGATCCCGTTCATCAAATTACAACACATGTCTGTGGTTAGGAAACATAACCATCTTTGATTAACGAGCTAGTCAAGTAGAGGCATACTAGGGACTATATGTTTTGTCTATGTATTCACACATGTACTAAGTTTCCGGTTAATAGAATTCTAGCATGAATAATAAACATTTATCATGAATTAAGTAAATAAATAATAACTTTGTTATTGCCTCTAGGGCATATTTCCTTCAGTCTCCCACTTGCACTAGAGTCAATAAAAATCTAGATTACATAGTAATGATTCGAACACCCATGGAGCTTTGGTGTTGATCATGTTTTGCTCGTGAGAGAGGCTTAGTCAACGGGTCTGCAACATCCAGATCCGTGTGTATCTTGCAAATCTCTATGTCCCCTTCCGACACTTGATGATGGATGGAATTGAAGCGTCTCTTGATGTGCTTGGTCCTCTTGTGAAATCTGGATTCCTTTGCCAAGGCAATTGCACTAGTATTGTCACAAAAGATTTTCATTGGACCCGATGCACCAAGTATGACACCTAGATCAGATATGAACTCCTTCATCCAAACTCCTTCATTTCTCGCTTCTGAAGCAGCAATGTACTCCGCTTCACACGTAGATCCCACCACGATGCCCTGCTTGGAACTGCACCAACTGAGAGCTCCTCCATTCATTAAAATTACGTATCTGGTTTGTGACTTAGAGTCATCCGGATCAGTGTCAAAGCTTGCATCGACGTAACCGTTTACGACGAGCTCTTTTTCACCTCAATAAACTAGAAACATATCCTTAGTCCTTTACAGGTATTTCAGGATGTTCTTGACCGCTGTCCAGTGCTCCACTCCGGAATTACTTTGGTACCTCCCTGCTATGCTTATAGCAAGACATACATCAGGTCTGGTACACAGCATTGCATACATAATAGAACCTATGACTGAAGCATAGGGAGTTACTTTCATTTTCTCTCTATCTTTTGTGGTGGTCGGGCTTTGAGTCTGACTCAACTTCACACCTTGTAACATAGGCAAGAACCCTTTCTTTGACTGATCCATTTTGAACTTCTTCAAAACTTTATCAAGTATGTGCTTTGTGAAAGTCCAATTAAGCGTCTTGATATATCTCTGTAGATCTTGATGCCCAATATGTAAGCAGCTTCTCCGAGGTCTTTCATAGAAAAACTCTTATTTAGGTATCCCTTTATGCTATCCAGAAATTCTATATCATTCCCAATCAACAATATGTCATCTACATATAAGATCAGAAATGCTACAGAGCTCCCACTCACTTTCTTGTAAATGCAGGCTTCTCCAAAAGTTTGTATAAAACCATATGCTTTGATCACACTATCAAAGCATTTATTCCAACTCCGTGAGGCTTGCACCAGTCCATAAATGGATCATTGGAGCTTGCACACTTTGCTAGCACCCTTTGTATCGACAAAACCTTTCGGGCGCATCATATACAACTCTCCTTCCAGAAATCCATCCAGGAATGCAATTTTGACATCCATTTGCTAACTTTCATAATCATAAAATGCAGCAATTGCTAACATGATTCAGACAGACTTAAGCATCGCTACGGGTGAGAAAGTCTCATCGTAGTCAACTCCTTGAACTTGTCGAAAACCTTTCGCAACAAGTCGAGCTTTGTAAATAGTAACATTACCGTCTGTGTAGGTCTTCTTCTTAAAGATCCAGTTATTTTCTATGGCTTGGCGATCATCGGGCAAGTCCACCAAAGTCCACACTTTGTTCTCATACATGGATCCCACCTCAGATTTTATGGCTTCAAGCCATTTTGCGGAATCTGGGCTCATCATCGCTTCCTCCACTACAAAAAAGACACATCCGTGACATTTTGGGCCGAACGAATTTTTTTCCTGTCATACATATGACGATAATTGTGGCAAAACCCGGTATCATCATAGATGTGGTGGGCTACTACTTCTATGACAAAAAATCATGACAGAAAATGGGATTTTCGTCCTGGGCGGGCCGGAGACGCAGCTGCATGACATTCTTTGGGCCGTTCATGAAGGAAAAAACCGTGGTAGAAGCGAGGGTGAGGAAAATTTCGGGGAGTTCCCGGTTACGGTGGGAGGTCGGGGGCCGAGCGATGCGCGTTTCTCTCATACACGTACGCGCGTGTGTGCGAGGCGTTGGCTCTAACTGAACCCGAGCGAGGCATTGGGCTCTAACTGAACCCGAGCGATTGCACTGTAGGCTACGCGTTACTAAACCCGAGCGATCGATCGATGGCTGTTAACTGAACCCAATCGAGCGATTCCTTCGCTACTGCTGCTAACTGAAGCCGATCGATTGGATGAACAGTGAGTGTTGCGGGGGTTTGGATGAACAGTGAGCGGTGACAATGCCTCTGGATGAACAGGACCCTGAGGTGTGGAGGGCTGGATGAACAGTAAACGGTGGAGGGGTGGATGAACAGGACCCCGTGGTGTGGAGGGCTGGTTGAACAGTAGACGATGGAGGGGTGCCCGTGGAGGGGTGGATGAACATGACCCCGTGGTATGGAGGGTTGGATGAACAGTAGACGGTGGAGGGGTACCCGTGGAGGGGTGGTTGAACAGTAGCCGGTGGAGTAGCGCGCGGTGGAGGCTGGATGAACATGAGCCCGTGGGATGTTGGAGGAGGTCGACGGTAGCCCGTGGAGGCTGGAGGAGGTCGACGGTGGAGATGAACAGTATCCCGTGGAGTCCCGTTTTGCGGTACGCCACACCCCTCCCGATGAATAGGACCCCCGTTTTGACCGTAGCGCTCCAACACAAGTCCGTTTTGTCTGTTTTGTGGTACGCCACACCCCTCCCGATCAACAGGACCCCCGTTTCGACCATAGGAGGTCCGTTTCCTCCGTTTTGCGGTACGCCACACCCCTCCCGATCAACAGGACCCCCGTTTCGACCTTAGGAGGTACGTTTCCTCCGTTTTGTGGTACGCCACACCCCTCCCGATCAACAGGACCCCCGTTTCGACTGTAGGAGGTCCATTTCCTCCGTTTTGCGGTACGCCAGACCCCTCCCGATGAACAGGATCCTGTTTCAAACGTGGCCGGTGGAACACATACGTGGCTGTATTTTCTTTCTTGCACCCTGGCCATTGTACGTACGTGTACATGCTACGTGCGTGCCTCTACTACGACACGTGCGCGCCTCTACATCCACCAGTATATATGTACGTACACGTTCGTGACCAGAATGACAATTCTACGTACGCTTCGACCAGGTGGGTCCCGACTGCCAGGCACTTCCTTGCGTGCGAAGATGTAGCTGGTGGGTCCCAGCAGTCAGGGGGGCGAATTGTTTTTTTCGGACACACTTCCTTGCGTGCGAAGATGTAGCTGGTGGGTCCCAGCAGTCAGGGGGGCGAATCATTTTTTTTTGCCCGGACGCACTACCTTGCGTAAGAAGATGTAGCTGGTGGGTCCCAGCAGTCAGGGGGGCGAATCGTTTTTTTTGCCAGGACGCACTTCCTTGCGTGCGAAGATGTAGCTGGTGGGTCCCAGCAGTCAGGGGGGCAAATCGTTTTTTTTTGCCCGGATGCACTTCCTTGCGTCCGAAGATGTAGCTGGTGGGTCCCAGCAGTCAGGGGCGAATCGTTTTTTTTGCCCGGACGCACTTCCTTGCGTGCGAAGATGTAGCTGGTGGGTCCCAGCAGTTAGGGGGAAACGTTTTTTTCACAAAATACAGTGGCCCGTCCGGTGGGTCCCAGCTGTCAGGTGGAGGAATAATTATTTTCCGCGTAATAAGGAGGCACTTCCTTGCTGCGGCCGTGGACCCACGTACAGTCCACGTCGGATGGAAGTCGTTCCTTGACCACGTTGACCACGCCGCGCCGAGAGCACCACGGCGGTGGACGACGGCGAGGCCTAGGAAGGGGACGACGGGGAGCCGGGGAAGATGCAACAGTGGAAGCCCGCGCGGAGAGGAGTACGAGGGTTCACTAGTTCGGCTGCGGTGTGAGGCTGCCGTCGCCGCAGGGCCTGGCCAGCGGTGGGAATAGTAGGGGGCGGTGAGGCCTTCGCGCAGCACAACTGGCCACAGGAGGCGGGAGCATGCGGCACGACCAGCGCTGGTTTGGGCGGCTGGAGCAAGAAGACCAGAGGTTGAAATAGCACTACGACCGTTGGATGGACATCGTACGATCACTGCAGCTAGAATCGTTTATATTGACTAAGTTGACAAAGCCCTTGGTTTTTTTTGAGCAAATACAAAGCCCTTGGTACGCTTCAACTTAGTAGGCCCACAACTCGGATTTGGTAGAGAACATATAGCCCATTTGCGATTTGTAAGAATGTACAACCCATTTTTAATTCTAATGGAATTTACTACAACCCATTTACAGTTTGTTAAAAGTACAACCCAACTTCGAGCTAGGACAACGATTAATAATTTCAAACAAGCGCTCAAAAAAAATTCCCACATTATGATGGGATCCGAAATATTGTTATCCGAAATTTCTACTCAGGTTAAATATAATTTCAAAATAAAGTTGTATTACGTTAAAATCCAACGAAATATTGCGCGCGCAACAAGTAATGAAATTAAGACTTTCAAATTCCAAAAATAATATATTTTTTAAACTAATTACGTGTTTGGTGCTTAGTTACTGCCCAGTTATTATAATTACATCCCATTTATTATTTCTTAAAGTCCATTTTCTTGTTAAGCCTAATGGATACCTCCTAGGAAAGTTTGCAGCCCAGCGGGGCGGAGAATAACAAGTTGACTCGGATATTGTGTACAACTGTCGGCCCAGTTGCATTGCTAATGTTGAAAAAAAGGCCTGTGTAGTACAGTACAACCTAACATGGTTACTCAGCCCACATTCAGCGACGCCGGAAAGGCCCAAACAAGGCTTCTGTACAACTTTTTGAAGTCACTGAGCTCAATTAATAACTTAAGAAAAAGGTTAGATTACGGTGGAACGTAATTAAAAGCTGTCACGAGCAAATAAATAATTCAATGGGTCCCACTTGTGCGTGTGCGCGCGCGCGCGCGCGTGTGTGTGTGTGTGTGTGAGAGAGAGAGACCCATTGGTCGATGCTCGTAAATACATCTTTCAGCCATATGCATTGCTGATGCTCAGTAAAAACTTATAATAGTTGACACAATCATATAGAACATCATACCACACTGAACTTGCATACAAAATTTTTATGCAGGTGGCACAATCAGGATGGAAGCAGTGGATCGCTACGGGAAGGGCTATGTTGAAACCAACAAAGTCGTACATAACGGTTCATCGTCTTTATCAATGACGGGGAAATATCTTGAATGTTGTGCAAAGAAAACAGACAGACAACACAATAAGTTCTGCTAGCACATTAAGTTGACGTACAACCCTTTCTAAAAAAAGTTCAGGTACAAAATTAGAACAGGTCACAAGCAAATGTACTGGCATATCAGTGCTTCACACCCATAGCTCGGATTTAACTAGTATTTGACAAGATTCAGTTGTTACCTCAAATTAGAGCACATCCAGGCAGCCAACCCTGGCTCTTCTCCCAAAGAAGCAGTGGCCTCCGCCGTGCAATGAAGTAGGCCCTGTGCCATCGATCGTTCCGAGCAACACGGGGAAAGTTTGACGTTGACTCTTGTAATGGACGTCGTCGACGGACCCTGGCACCAGCGGCGGCGGCAGGACTTCGATTGATGGATTGACCACTTCTTCGACATGCACGAACACTCGATACAGGTACATCCCTAACATGGTCCGCGGCGGCCTTGGTGGCGAAGAATAGTACAACCCCGGTTCCTCCAACGGTATCTCAACACCAATCACCTTCGGTATGGTGGATGACTTCTTCATCCATGCCATAACCGTCAGAGCCCAGCTGTCTGGAGGAACAAACATACTTACGATCTCACCTCCAAGGTCGTTGATAAGCTCGTTCATGGACTCGCTATTCCAAGCACGTCGAGGCATGCCGTGGAAGGTAAGCTTTGTTAAAAACTCAAGCTCAGAGGGCACCGAGCCCCATCCTGGGTGCCACCGATCAAAGCTCGCCAGCGCGCCATCGCAGAACAAACGCCGGGAAGATTCGAACACACGACTGCAGTAGAAAGTTGTCCGAAACATGACGAAGAAATCAGCCGGTGGCGGACAGACTTCGACGAGCAAGTCACTTATTTGGATGCTGTGTGCAATGCCAAGAGCTTTGACAAGGTCGTTCGGCGAGACGGGAGGCCGATCGCCGTTGATGGTTACCATCAGCACTTTGCCGGCAAACTGGTCGTCAAGCGCCGCCATGCCACTGTTGAGCGACAGCACGCAGCGACCGAAGGCAGGACGGACCTCAGGATCTTCGGCTCGGAGATCCGCGTTGACCAGCGACATGATAGTGCGCTTGAGTATAGGGAGTACATGAGGGGGATTTGGGGGAACTGGAGTAGGAATCGAGATTCCAGAGGTGGGGGAGGAGCGGGAGACTGGGGATGAAAAGGTAGTATGAATTTCAAGCACGCGCCAATATGCTCTCGGCGCGCAAGCGCACGAAAACACCGGTGGCGCCCACATGTCGGCTTAAGAGTCCTTATTCTTTCTTTTTTGGAGAGCCCAACCTTTTTTTTCAGGATCTTTTGAGAGCCCGGCCTGAGAGTCATAATTGACCTGTTTGGCATTGCGTTACTACTCGACCCATATTCAACGACACCTCACTGGCCCAAACAAGTGTACATCATCGAAAAGACACTAAGTTCAAATTATATAACTTGAAAAAAGGAGATATACTCTGAACACTGGAGAATGGTGATGCCGTCATTTAGCCCACCAGTAGTTCGAGACAATAAACAGTTCGAAACAACGATATATACAACATTCAAACACTGACTAGTGACTACTACTGACATAAACAACAAGACATGATAGTTCATAAGAAGTCTTGCTACACCACCAAAACGCACACATCTGCAACGCTCAGACTCTCATGATCCAAACGAGAATGACATTGTAAACAGAAGCAACTATTACATAGTAAGAGTGACATAGACGAGGATGACCAAATGACAAGGAATATGCATAACAAAAGAAAGAACTACCCATCCAGAACCAGCAGCAAAGACAACAAAGTCATTCGAAGAGATGATCCAACACCATCATAATTTGCAGCCCTGCTTCAACGACCAGTGACCCGGAGACACCAGTACTCCACCCTTTCAATGCAACAGCCCAATTACCTATCAACCTGAAGGCTTGAACCACATCACTGCCTGTCGTAATTGAGACATCCAAGGATCAAAGTTAATCCGGATGCCTTTGTCATTCTCACCTTCTTTTGGCTGCAGGCTGTATCGTTGACAATCAGGGGAGTTTGCTCCCAAACTCCTAGGGCTCGCCGTGTAGACATAGTTTTCCATAGCAAACAAAGCCTCTCTGCCATCAAGGTCCTTGCCAACAGTGATCTCCTGGTTAATCGGATAATTGAGTCCGAGAAACAGAGAGTGTGAACCAAGGTTGTTTACCCGCCTCCAACTAAAAAATTCTGATGGCCCCAACAAGCTGGTATCCTGCTCATAGACGTAACAGCCACTGTCCGGATACTCACGTATTTCACAGTGCTTGTATACAGTGGGTTTTTTGCAATATAAATCTCATGTGTCCGAATGATCATCAGTCTTTTGCCGTCGTCTGATCGAGCAAGGAACCAGTTGTGCTTCCCTGTTTTTGGCAAAGACGGTGTGATTACAAAGGGCAGTAACTGTAGGGACACTACATCGTATCAAAAAGGACAGGTGTCGGTGTCAAAACCGGCGGATCTCGGGTAGCGGGTCCTGAACTGTGCGTCTAAGCGGATGGTAATAGGAGACAAGGGACACGATATTTTTACCCAGGTTCGGGCCCTCTCGATGGAGGTAAAACCCTACTCCTGCTTGATTAATATTGATGATATGGGTAGTACAAGAGTTGATCTACCACGAGATCAGAGAGGCTAAACCCTAGAAGCTAGCCTATGGTATGATTGTTGTTCGTCCTACGGACTAAAACTCTCCGGTTTATATAGACACCGGAGAGGGCTAGGGTTACACAGAGTCGGTTACAATGGGAGGAGATCTTCATATCATATCGCCAAGCTTGCCTTCCACGCCAAGGAAAGTCCTATCCGGACACGGGACGAAGTCTTCAATCTTGTATCTTCATAGTCCGGGAGTCCGGCCAAAGGTCATAGTCCGGCCATCCGGACACCCCCTAATCCAGGACTCCCTCAGTAGCCCCTGAACCAGGCTTCAATGACGACGAGTCCGGCGCGCAAATTGTCTTCGGCATTGCAAGGCGGGTTCCTCCTCCGAATACTCCATAGAAGATGTTGAACACAAGGATAGTGTCCGGCTCTGCAAAATAAGTTCCACATGCCACCGTAGAGAGAATAATATCTGCACAAATCTAATCTGCTGACGTATTCCACAGCGTGACATCATGCCACGGCCAGGCCTTTATTCGAATCGTTTTACTGTTCCACCTCAGCGCGTTTAGCGAGGCGGTTTCCTTGGCACGTCTTGTCAAAGCAGAGATCGTGTCCCCTTATTCCGGGATTCTCATCAATACGGGCGTGGGTAACCCAACCGCGCCATTAACCACGGCGCTTGGGAGATAAGCGAGTTTTATTAGGCTGGTGGGGGCTCATAGTCTCGGCCGCCCATATAAGGGGATAAGGATCCACCCTTTCCATTCACGCCTTCTTCCTCCCTTGCTTGTCCATCCGCGCACTCGAACTCCAGCGCCCAAGTCCGCACTTCCCACCTCGACCTTTCTCCAATCATGTCCGGAGCGGGAGGTAGATGGATGGCCTCCTCCGTCACGGAGGGGCAAATCAAAAAGTTGAGGAAGGCCGGATACTTGTCTGATGACATCGCGCACCGGCTTCCCGAGGAGGGGCAACTCGTCCCCACCCCTAGGCCCCATGAGAGGGTCGTGTTTCTCCCCCATTTCCTCCGCGGACTGGGCTTTCCTCTTCACCCGTTCGTCCGGGGGCTCATGTTCTACTACGGCCTGGACTTCCACGATCTGGCCCCGAACTTCATCCTCAACATTTCGGCGTTCATCGTCATATGCGAGGCCTTCCTCCGCATCCAGCCTCACTTTGGCCTATGGCTGAAGATCTTCAGCGTCAAGCCGAAGGTCGTGGGCGGACGTCAAGCGGAGTGCGGAGGCGCCATGGTGGGCAAGATAGCCAACGTCACATGGCTCGAGGGCGCCTTCGTAGAGACCATCAAAGGATGGCAATCGGGTGGTTCTATATCACCGAGCCGCGTGACCCTGAATGGGCAGCGGCCCCCGAATTTCGATCCGGCATCCCCACTCGGATCACATCTTGGAAGGAGATGGGCCTGTTGTGGGGCAGTCCGGAAGAGGTGACCGGACTCCAAACCTGCGTCCGAGACCTGGTGAATAAGAAGGTTAAGCTTGTCAACATAGTCCAGGTCATGCTCTTCCGCCAGATTCTCCCGTGTCAACGACGGGCCTTCACCTTGTGGGAGTTCGACCCGGCCCAGCACCAGACTCTGTCCCGGCTTTTCGACACAAAGCACGAGGATGCTTGGAAGGTGCTATTCAAGAGCTCCGAGGTCTCCCCACCCATCACCGAGGATCGCGGATTCTGCGCCAAGCGCCAAGCCACTAAAGTAAGCTTGCCTTTAGTCTTTCTCGGGACACTTGATTTTCATGGTTTGATTCCATGCAGGATCTAAACTCCTGCTCCTTTGACAGGACTGGAAGAGGACATCCGGGCAGTTTGACTGCCCGGCTCCTTTGCCCGAAGGCCCAGCAGATGCGCGCTTGACGAAGCTGCTGGTTCCGGCACCTCACGTGGTGCCGGAGAAGAAGGCCAAGAAGAAGGCCACGGGGACCCGAAAGAGTTCCCGGCGCCTGGTGGTGTCGGATTCATCGCCCGACAACCCCGAAGCACCCTCCGCCTCTGAGGACGAGGAGGAGGAAGAAGAAGAAGAAGAAGCCTCTCCCCCTCCAGCGAGGGAGGAAAGAAGAGGAAGGCCGCCCCAACTGGGGAGGCCGGAGGGTCCAAGAAGGGGAGGACCCTTCTGCCGGACTACGCCTCCGATGCCGAAGACGGCGGGGAGGAATGGCCATCCAGGGTCAAGCCCCTGGCAAAATCGTAAGTATCCGGATACCAGAATAACTTATGGCGCTCCTCTCATGTATGGTACCTTCTGACGCTGAATTCAATTATGCAGTCCGCCCCGGGCTCAGCTCGGCGATTCATCGAGCGGCTCCCTGGACTCGTCGGATGTGAATAGCGCTTCACTTCCGACGACCTCCTCCCCTCTCCCTACAGACGATGCTGAGGTGGAGTCCCAAAAGGGGCTAAACTAGGAGGAGGTGGTCCTAGAGGCGCCACAAGGCGACCTCCCAGACTCCAGGCCCAAAGGGGGTAAAACCCTAGAGGGATCTAAGTCCGGCCCTGGGCCGGACACAGCTCCAGAATCAACAACGGTTCCAGAGTCTGGCAGGCGGTGCCTTCGTAAGAAAGGCGCGCCTACGATGCCGGCAGCCTCCGTCCAACCGGAGACACCAGACAATTTGCTGGAGGTGCTTAACGGCGCCTCCATCAATGAGGAGCACCGCACTGTTATGAGTGCGGTGATTCAGAAGGTTCAGTCCGCCAAGAGCGGACTGACAGAAGCCTGTACCAGCCTGCTAACAGGCTTCGAGGTATGTAAAACATATAAGAATGTTACCGCATAGACAGTAGCCCCTGATGCTCAGTTCGGCATTCGAAAAGAAAAGCCGAGCTGAGGATCTAAAAAGATGTACACAGGAGTCTAACATAAATGTGTCAATATGGGAATGCAGGTTGTGCTTCTGACCTCTGCCGCATTGACTGCGGAGGTCGATACATTGAAGAAGAGCCTCGAGCGGTCCGAGAACGAGCTCGGCCGTGCCAAGAAGCAGCTCAAGGACAAGGAGGGTACGTAATACCTTATGTAAATGTATATAGAAATACCTGGTTGCAAATAATGACAGGACTAACGTGAATGTTGCAGGGACCACGACCGAGGTGGCGACCCTGAAGGAGGCGGTGTCCAAGGCCGAAAACAGTGCGGCCTTGGAGTGCACCGAGCGAGAGAAACAGGAGGCGCGGGTGGCAGAGGTGCGGCTAGAGCTCCAGGCTCTCGTGGAGAAACACGAGAGTTTGGAGCGTGACTCGAAGACTCGAGAGTCCGAGCTCGCCTTGGCTCTTGAGAGTGCCAAAACCGCTAAGGCCGAAGCCCAGAAGGCCCTCCAGGAGATCGAGGCGATAAAGAAGATAGCGGCGGGTAAGGCATTCTTTATGCAAAGCAAGCATATAAAAGTGAATTATCTGTTACTTACCCGAATCCGGAGCTCTCCAGGAGCGTTCGCCGATCTGCCCAGTAGTGTGTCTGATGCTGCCGCGTTCTACCGCGCCGAGGAGGGGAGCTCGACGGAAAAGGTGTTCTGGTCTCAATATGCTGAGGCCGGACATCCGGTGCCCCTGAGCGACCAGCTGAAGCAGCTGGTCGAGCTCCACAAGGTGGCCGAACAGGCCATGAAGGGCCTCATAGTTCGGCTGTGGCCTGGAGAAGCCATGCCTGGGAGCTACTTCGGTCTGGTGCGGCGGCTGGTGGACGCTTGTCCCTGGATTGAAGTCATCAAGCGCTCCGTCTGTATTGAAGGTGCCCGTCGGGCCCTTGCCCGTGCTAAAGTGCACTGGGGGAAGATGGACGCCGAGAAGCTTGTGACGGACCCGCCACCGCTGGGCAAGGAGTATCGCAAGCCCGAGATGTATTATGAGGGCGTCCTGAAGGGTGCCCGCATTATAGCGGGTGAATGCTCCAAAGATGTAATTTTTGAGTAGACTCGCATTTGTTATCCTGTGCGCTGAAAACTTTGTTCATATGTACTAAGCAACACTTGTTAATTTAAAATATTACCTTCTGTGCGGCTATTTATCAAATCTGAGAGATGCAAGTCGTCGGCTTCTGCCCCCATGCCACGACTGCTGGGGTGTTCGGAATAAACCTGAGCGCTCTTGTTCCCATTATTGGGTCCATCTAGGGAGGCGCTCAGCACAACGAACAAGGCCATCGGGCTTATAGTGCTTTATCACTCTCACTTAGCCATAGAATTCTATAATTTTAAATTTCAGCGAAGCCCCTAGTATTCGGAAGACCGAGTTCGGGGCTCTATCCACGCTTGGGCCATATAAATCCGGCTCCTCGCTCGAAGCGGCATAAGTCTTTAGGGACTCGAAAAACCTCGCGAACAGCGACTGGTCTCTCGCATTATCATGACAGTCAGTTTTAGCTTTCTCTACTGAGGTGTTAACCCAGCTCAACTGGGGCACAATCGCAGTAGTTCTCCCAGCGCTACCTTAGCCAACATTGCGGAACATAACGTACCAAAACATGGGAGCCGGGCAAACCCAACTATTGACCCAAGACATGATTCGAAGCCGATGCATATAGTGCTATAAGTTTGGGGTGCCGCACTCAGGAGAGTGTTCGGTCTTCTCACACCGTGTTATGGGGTGCTGAAGCCCCTGGTGTATTATCCGTGCCAAAGTGTACGGTTGCAAAATGTCATGACTGAACATGTTTGTATAAAAATAGATGAATACAATAATAGATAAGAGCTATATGTTGTTTATTAAAGGGGGCTGCTATGAAAGCAGAACGATACAAATAGTGCGGTAAGCAAGGGGTGGGATTATTTGACATATCCCCCTCCAGGGGCAAGCTGTCAGACTTTTAAGTAAAACAGGTATTTAGCTCGTTATAGAGACCACCTGGACATTTGACGTGGCTTGTGCTCTCCCTGGCTGTTTCATCGTGTGTTCGACGAGTGTATTGCCGGACAGGCCTTCCGGATAGTTGGGTCCTGAAAGTAATAAAAAAAGAAAACGGCAGAATAGGGAGCCCCTAGTGCGGTTAAGCCGCATTCTGGGAGTGCCGTAGTTGTGCCCCTCCCCTTATGCCCATGGTATTTCCAAAGCGTAGTTATGTACGCGTGGTACCGCTATCGCCATCTGGCGAGGGCTGGGGTTGGGGCCGCACTGCTATGCTTGCTCGGAGCGTGCCAGCCTGTTTTGTTGTAGGTTACTTCGGGCGCGCTTGACGTTGTTCGGATGCTTGACACCCATATTGGGGAATTGCCTTGATAGGCTACTTTGAACTTCCGCCGCCAGGGCCGCCGTATGCTCCTCCGTTCGGAGGGAGCGTTCGGTGTTTCCATTTACCGTAATGACTCCACGAGGGCCTGGCATCTTGAGCTTGAGATATGCGTAGTGCGGCACCACATTGAATTTCGCGAATGCGGTTCGTCCGAGCAGGGCATGATAGCCACTGCGGAATGGGACTATGTCGAAGATTAACCCTTCGCTTCGGTAATTATCCGGGGATCCGAAGACCACTTCGAGTGTAACCGAGCTTGTACAGCTGGCTTCTACACCTGGTATGACTCCTTTAAAGGTTGTTTTTGTGGGTTTAATCCTTGAGGGATCTATACCCATTTTCCGCACTGTATCCTGATAAAGCAGGTTCAGGCTGCTGCCGCCGTCCATGAGGACTCTGGTGAGGTGAAATCCGTCAATGATTGGGTCTAGGACCAATGCGGCGAATCCACCATGACGGATGCTAGTGGGGTGGTCCCTTTGATCAAAAGTGATCGGGCAGGAGGACCATGGGTTGAACTTTGGGGCGACCGGCTCCAACGCATAGACTTGAGAGCACGCTTCCGCTCCCTTTTGGGGATATGGGTTGCGTATATCATGTTCACCGTCCGCACTTGCAGGGGGAAACCCTTCTGTCCTCTGTTGTTTGGCGGCCGGGGCCCCTCCTCGTCATCTCTATGCAGCCCCTTGTCTCTAATTTCGGCACTTAACTTGCCTGCCTGCTTGAACACCCAACAATCCCTGTTGGTGTGGTTGGATGGTTGTTTGGGGGTGCCGTGTATCTGGCACGAGCGATCGAGTATCCGGTCTAAACTGGATGGGCCCGGGGGGTTTCTTTTGAATGGCTTCTTCCGCTGACCGGGTTTAGAGCCTCTGAATCCGGCATTAACTGCCGTATCCTCAGTGTTGTCGCTGTTAATGCGGAACTTGTGCTTGTTGCGATGTGACTTGTCGTTATTGTCCTTGGTATCCGAATTGCCAGGGCTCTTGGTTATGTTATTGCTACGAGCTAGCCAGCTATCTTCTCCCGCACAAAAGCGGGTCATGAGTGTCGTGAGGGCTGCCATAGATTTCGGCTTTTCCTATCCTAGGTGCCGGGCAAGCCATTCGTCTCGGATGTTGTGCCTGAAGGCTGCAAGGGCCTCGGTGTCCGGACAGTCGACTATTTGATTTTTCTTGGTTAGGAACCGTGTCCAGAATTGTCTGGCCGATTCCTCTGGCTGCTGGATTATGTGGCTTAGGTCATCGGCGTCTGGTGGTCGCACATAAGTGCCCTGGAAGTTGTCAAGGAACGCGGATTCCAGGTCCTCCCAGCAACTAATTGACTCTGCTGGCAGGCTGTTAAGCCAATGCCGAGCTGGTCCTTTAAGCTTGAGCGGGAGGTATTTGATGGCGTGTAGATCATCACCACGGGCCATGTGGATATGAAGGAGATAATCCTCGATCCATACCGCGGGATCTGTTGTGCCATCGTATGATTCGATGTTTACGGGTTTAAAACCCTCGGGGATTTGATGATCCATTACTTCGTCTGTGAAGCATAGTGGGTGTGCGGCGCCCCTGTACTGGGCTATATCGCGACGCAGCTCGGATGAGCTTTGTCTTTTGTGTTCGGCCTGGCCGTATTTATCATATCCGGCGTGACGGTTATCGTCACGTGACGTGGGGCGCCCACGCGATCCGTAGATCGATCTTGTTTGCCTTGCCTTATTCTCCAATATGTCTCGCAGGTCTGTTGCGTCTCCCCGCGCTCTGGTATTTTTTGAGCGGTGCCGGGGTGCGGCTTGGGTCGAGGGCCGAAGGCCTCTCTGTCGCGGCCACGGGGTGGCCGATCGGGCGCATCGTACGCTGGTGATGTAGGTTTAGTTGCTTCCTCCTCAAGTTGGGGTAGCAGCCTGCGCTTTGGGTAGCTCTTGGAGGGGCGTTCGAGTTTATACTCTTCGGCCGCCAGGACTTCGGTCCATCTGTCGGCTAGCAAGTCTTGGTCAGCTCTAAGCTGCTGCTGTTTTTTCTTGAGGCTGCTTGCCGTGGCCATAAGCCTGCGTTTGAAACGCTCTTGTACGACGAGATCCTCTGGCACGACGAATTCATCATCGTCGAGGCTTTCCTCATCTTCGGAGGGAGGCATATAATTGTCGTCCTCGACCTCCCTGTCCGCAGCTCTCTCATGAGGGCTGGCTCCTTCGTTCTCCTGCGCTGAATCCTGCTGGAGGGGGTTGTCTTCGACACTGTCCGGCGTGTTGTTATCTCCGGTGCCGGACTCGCCGTTTTTGCTTTGGCGGGATTTAGAGCGGCGCCGCTGACGTCGGCGCTTGGGTTGCTTCTTGGAGGGGTCGTCCTCCGTTTTTTCATCGCCATCCCCTGCTTTGGGGGTGTCCACCATGTATATGTCATATGACAAGGTGGCTTTCCAGTGCCCTATAGGTGCTGGTTCTTGGTCGTCTCCTTCATCGGCATCCATACTGTCGATGTCTTCGGAGTCGAAGTCGAGCATGTCGGTTAAATCATCGACAGTGGCTACAAAGTGGGTGGTGGGTGGGTTTCGAATTTCTTCGTCGTCCGCATCCCAACCATGCTGACCATAGTGTGGCCAGGGCTCTCCTGACAAAGAGAGAGACTTTAGTGAGTTCAGGACATCGCCAAAGGGCGAGTGCTGAAAGAGGTCCGCGGCGGTGAACTCCATGATCGGAGCCCAATCGGGTTCGATCGGAAGGGGGTGCGGGAGATTCGGAGTTCGGAACGGAGTCCGGCACCTTGGAGTCATAGGCCTCGCAAAGGACTAGGCTGGTGTTCGGCTCTATCACCGTAGAGATTGCGGCTCCTGGGGCGGTGCCCAACCGTCCGTCCCTAACTGGCGTAGTCGGCTCCAAGCTAATGGTCAGAGCGGGCACGTGAGCGATGCTCTGGGCGTTGTCCGGCGGCAGAGCTAAATCATGCCCATCGTGACAGTGCAGCGCGCTCGGCCGTGGTTCGAATCCGTCGAAGATCAAGTCCCCGCGGATGTCGGCCGTGTAGTTTAAACTTCCAAACCTGACCTGATGGCCAGGGGCGTAGCTTTCGATCTGCTCCAGATGGCCAAGCGAATTGGCCCGCAGTGGGAAGCCGCCGAATACGAAGATCTGTCCGGGGAGAAAAGTCTCACCCTGGACCGCGTCGTGGTTGATGATCAAAGAAGCCATCGAGCCTTAAGGTGACGACACAAAGGAACTCTCAATGAAAGCACCAATGCCGGTGTCAAAACCGGCGGATCTCGGGTAGGGGGTCCTGAACTGTGCGTCTAGGCGGATGGTAACAGGAGACAAGGGACACAATGTTTTTACCCAGGTTCGGGCCCTCTCGATGGAGGTAAAACCCTACTCCTGTTTGATTAATATTGATGATATGGGTAGTACAAGAGTTGATCTACCACGAGATCAGAGAGGCTAAACCCTAGAAGCTAGCATATGTTATGATTGTTGTTCGTCCTACGGACTAAAACTCTCCAGTTTATATAGACATCGGAGAGGGCTAGGGTTACACAGAGTCGGTTACAATGGGAGGAGATCTACATATCGTATCGCCAAGCTTGCCTTCCACGCCAAGGAAAGTCCTATCCGAACACGAGACGAAGTCTTCAATCTTGTATCTTCATAGTCCGGGAGTCCGGCCAAAGGTCATAGTCCGGCCATCCGGACACCCCCTAATCCAGGACTCCCTCAACAGGCATTGTTAATGTAAGATCAGCATTGTTCAGAGTATGAGTAGGATAATGCAAGAAACAACATTGATATGTCCCTGTTGGAACTGGGAGGAAAATACAGGGAAATGTATACTGGGTTCGAAAATATAGAAGTGCCATGCATGGTTATACTCATGTTATCTCGCAATCGATTCTTCACAGGAAACTACCATGTACCATGTCATGCATGTTATGTAATCATGTTCTGTCCTCACAAACAAATTCTTCAAGGTAACTAACAGACCATGCATTGTTATATACTCGTGTTCTGTGGGCAAAAAAATTATGAGGATATTATTCTAGCCATTGATTGCTGAAGGGCGAATATATGTATGTACACATGGTAAGCATTGAAGGATTTCACTACTTCCAAATATAGAGTTCTCCATATGCACATTTACTTCCATAATGTATGGTTAGATGAAACCAACTGTGTGGTGCATGTTTCTACATCATGAAATTGAGGAAAACTAACATGGCCATTGATACACACTCATATTTAGTAGTAGCATATAGATTACTGTAAAATAAGGATAATATCCATATATTCCTAACCATTTGATTATTCAGGGTACAAATTGGCTGTAATGACATGGTCACAATCGCATGAATTAACTCATTCCAAATATAGCTGATTTACGGCGTCTCTAATACATTTCCATAGTTCTACTCAAATTATGCTCAAACAGGGATATGCCAATCATCACAAAAAGTTCAAACAGTGTCATGACGTCATCATTAACATGAGACGGAAACAACTTACACACGCCGTCCCAGCAATACGTGGTGCCATCTGCTTTGTCGATCGCGTAGATGATGCCATTGTGTTCAATAGCATCACAGAAGTGTGTATCAGCTTTGACGATGATCCACTGCGAGCTGGGTTCTCTCCAGCTAAAGAAGGCACCGACGCAAAGATAGGCGAGTCCGCGGTCGAACAAGGCAATTAGCTTGAAGTCTGCGTAATTCGCATGTCGTGTGGGCACTTGGCAGATTACAATCTTCTGCAAAACAAGGTCCGTCCAACTGACGTGGTAATCTAGATGACTTGGACCGCGATGGTAATACTCTATATAATCCAACGGAGGAAGGATAATCTCATGGGAGGTCTGGAAGTTCACGAGCACCAACTTTTTACCGTCTTCTCTGAAGGCAGCCATCCAGTGGGAGTTCATGCCGACCCAGTACATACCTGCCAAGAAGTTTCGGGCGATGGTGATCGGATCGATGTCGAGGGAAATGATGTACGGCGACCCACTACATACCTGCAAAGAAGTTTCGGCTAATGGAGATCGGATTGAAGTCGAGGGGCATCATGTACGCCTCCGTATCAAGGTGAGCCAATCTAAGACCAGATAGCAGCAAGCAGGGTGTCTTGAAAAGCTTAGGCCTCGCTTCGACGATGGCCGTGTGCATGTCCCTCGAGCATGCAGCCAGCCGCAGGGCGCTCAACATATCCATACACGAACAACAGAGGTCGAGGATGTCACTGGGGAGATTGCTCCAATCGCGGCTCATATGGATGCTGCGCGGTTCGCGTTCGGCCATGGTGGAGTTTGAAAGGTGGGGGTTTTGGGGGGCTTGATTTACGGGGGAGAAGGCTGTCGGTGCTGGAGCGGCTAGCGAGGGAATAGTGGTACTGGGGGAGGCGAGTGAGGCGACGGTACACGGGGGCACAGTGAGATGGAGACGGAGACGGAGAAGGAGATGGAGAAGGAGATGGAGATGGAGTGGTGCTATGGGAGCGGAGAGGGAGACGAGGCGAGGCGCCAATGTGCTGTACAGCGGCGGTGACAGACTGCACAGTGCACAGGGTGAGGCTGACTTTGGTAACCCGAACACGCCGCCTGGACTAGTGTCAGGCGCAGGGTGTTGTCACTTCACTGTGAGGACCGGATGAATAGTATTTTGACCATCAAGTGTACCACAGTTGTACTACTACTACTACTAGTAGTAGGAACATGAGTACTCCAGTATTGTATAGCGGAAATAGGTCTCCCGTGCTAGCATGCCTGTTCACTTCATCGTTCAGGTATCATCCATATTGCGAGCAGAACCAAATTCTCGTGCATGCCCAATCAACGCCCTGCCGCGATGCATGCAGTGGTCGTTCTGGTGCATCAAGGATGGCATGCAGATCGTTCCACACTTGAGAAGAGGAAAAATGGAAAGGTAGAACGCGGCAGCAGAGGAAGAGAACGCTGGCTAACGAGTCTGGGAGGGGATCGAGCAGGAAGTTAATGCTCCACGCCTAAAGGTTTTGGGAAAACCTGATTTTCATAAGGTGACTTATACTCACCTAAACGGAGGGAGTATTCCTTAACCAGAGAATGTTGTGTCTCCCACTCACGCGCTCAAAAAAAAGAAGCTACGACACATTTTTTTATCTGTTTGCATAGGTCCCACCTATCAGGAAGGATGGGCACGTACACGAACAGGTACGACTCATCAGTCTACCCGCATAGCCTTTTCGTTTAGTCTACCTAGCCGTCTAATCAACTGCCTGCACGCCACTTCTCCCATTTACTTCTCCATCGGGAACCGATTCTCCTCGGCTTCTTCACCTCCCCTTCGTCTTCATTTGCATCCAAACCCCACTGCGTTCACATTGTTTTAACCTCTTTAAATAATCATCTACTACTTTAGTTAGACTAGCCATCTAATCCTAATTCTCCAAACCATAGCCCTCCGTTCCAGCGGTTCCAAATGGCGAAAGAGATCGAGATGCAGGTTTTTAGCGTCCAACATGTCCTCGTCGAAGGATCGATGCGCATAGTTGCCACCGTCACCGTCCACCCAAGGGTTGTTCGGCAGTGGATCAACAATGTATCCAACTCCCTCGAAAAGGTAGAGACGAGGGTCATCAGTCTCGACGCAGAGTACACGGAGCGTGCCCCTGGGAAGATCCAGCGCGCCGCCGTCCTTCAGCTGTGCCTCGAAGATGATGTTTTGGTGTACCACATCATACACTCGCCCTCCATACCAGGTGAGCTTCATGATTTCTTGTCTCGGGAGGACGTATACTTCTGTGGGGCAGCCATCGAAGGGGACAAACAGAAGCTGGAGCCATACAACCTTGATTTGAAAAGCATAGCTGACCTACAAACCAGAATCAAAATTCTTGTAGAAGTTTGTGATAAATAGACACCATCCCTATTCGACGTAGCAAAATTTGTGCTCGATACAAATCTTTAGAAGGGTGACGAGACGGTGGCATTAAGGTTGTCTGGATGGGAGAATTATCCCTTGACGTACGAGCGGATAAAATATGCTGCCCTCGATGCCCGTGTGAGTTTCGAGATAGCTGCAAGGTCCAAAGAGCTTGTTGCGAAGCCGTCTCCCACGGAGAATGAGAACAACAACAACAAGAAGAAGAAGAAAAGGCTGCACCAGCAGGAGGGCATTATGGATGGATGAACTATTTCCTCTCTTGTAAAAAATATATTCCCTCTCGGTTTATATTGATATAGATGGACTATTTTGATGGTGTGCACGTCTTTGGAACAGAGTAGTAGCATGGGTCCGCTTGACTATAAGGAACTATTTATCCGCATATATAGCTTTCTCTGCTACTCCTTCCAGTGATTGGTATGCAGTGCATGTGTCCGTAGACATGACAGCTTGTCCATGGAAGTTCAACTACGGCGACCATCACGTTTCATCTCGCGATTCCCACGACGCCTCTCCAACCCACGGCACCACGCCCCCCGACATGCGCCTCACCCCTCTCGGCCGCACCGCCCCTGTGCCTTTGTGTGCATGACATGTGGGCCACCTAAAATGCGGCGAGCATCAAGTTTCTACCATAGCCAAACACGATTCCCACGACGCCGCTCGAACCCATGACACCACACGTCCCCCGACCTGCGGCTCACCCCTCTTGGCCCCACTGCCCCTCTGCCTTCGGGAGCATTACATGTGGACCAGTCACCTATCGGGTCCACATGTTATTGACTCAAAGGCGCTGAAGCTCAGTCCCGACGGCCCTGAGAGGGAAATGTAACTCCTGCGCCAGGGCTTGTGGTGCTCCCGCAGCACGAACTCGTGCCAAACTCGAGATTTGTTTCTTTACTATACATGCACGCAACGATTTAATGGACATTGTAATCTCAACATGTGATGGGGAGCTCTAAATTTGAATTTGAAACTTATAAAACGAAAAGATTCAAAACAAATAAACTGGGAGGGAGGGAGTATATCGTAGGATGTGTCCCATACAAAATAAGTCCCCTGGTTTGTCACCGCGAAGATGCGGTTAGAAAGGAGCACACGTCTTCCTACTCGTACGGCAACAAATCGGCCGCAGACAGCATGGTCCGCCTTTGACCGCCATGTGCAAGGTTCGTGCTATCTTATTCAATCTCACCGTGGTTCCATCGTACCAATTCATGCGGTGGCCCATTTCACGGTTGATCCCAATGCTGGACAAAGGTTCTACGGGAACGGTGTCACCGTTGTAAATGTTGTGCAAATTGATGTTGGTACCCTCCCGTACATATGCAAGCCAATCTCCACTCGCACCGAGCCTAACCTGTGAAACAGTGGGCAGGGGGAGAATTTGGAAATGGACACGGAAGTAGTCTTTAGAATGCATTTACTACGTGATCAAACTCATCTTACCTGCTCATCGGAGGAAATCCGAGTGCCCCTCAACGTCGGCATCTCAAGGGGCGTCAACTTGCAACTACGGCCACGCCGCGCTGGAGAGACCCCCAAGGAAACATCCTCGTGCGTTCCACGGAACATCAAGATGCATTTGTATGAGTAGTTTATCTTGTGAGAGAAAAGGATGAACGAGGGAAGGCCTCTAGAGATAGAGATGGACACTACTACTACCAATGTGCTGGCCCGTGCGTTGCAATGGATCCAAAGTAGTAGAATAATACTTGTTCACGTGCTTGAAATATAAACACTCTAGTTTTGATATACATGTGTCAGCAGACATGACAGCTTGTCCATGGAAGTTGAACCACGGCGACCATCACGTTTCTTGTTTCTACCACTGCCACACCCACACGCGATTCCCACGACGCCGCTCCAACCCACGGCACGACGTCCCCCGACGTGGACATGGATCCTCTGACGTGGCTATCACTGCCTTGCCCTGCCTTTCCTTCGCTGACAGGTGGGCCAGCCGCATTTAAGGTCCGCATGTCATTGACTCATAGGCCGGGCACTAAGCCACTGAAGTTCGGTCCCGTGGGCCCCGAGAGGGAAATGTAACTCCTGCGGCAGGCCTTGTGGTGCTCCCGCGGTACGAGCTCGTGCCAAAACTGGAATTTGTTTCTTACTACTACCAACTAGTACTAGTAAGGTACACGTGCATTGC
This sequence comes from Triticum aestivum, assembly GCF_018294505.1. Classification (NCBI taxonomy): domain Eukaryota; kingdom Viridiplantae; phylum Streptophyta; class Magnoliopsida; order Poales; family Poaceae; genus Triticum; species Triticum aestivum. The sequence goes on from NC_057813.1 coordinate 555,790,775, forward strand.
ACGCATGAGATTCTGGTGGTTTGTGCATTATGCTTCTACATGTGGAGTTTTCTGGATTCTAACATGTGGCAAAATCTGGTGGAATGTAAGGTTAGGCAAGTTTGATTAACTTAGGTGAGTGTTTGGTTCAAGCCACACCTTAGGCAAGCCACACTAAGGCCCCACATGACATACACACAAAAAATGTGGCAAGATTCCCTTAGGCTTGCCAACTTGTGGCTCTCATTTTGAAGAACTAATAACTTTGCCTAAGCTTAGTTGTGGCAAAGTTAGTCATGAATTAAGGGGCTGTTTGGTTCCTAGCCACACCTTGCCACACTTTGCCACACCTAACCTTAGGCAAGTTTGACCAAGTTAGGTAGGTGTTTGGTTCTAGCCACACCTAAGGCAAGGATTTTTTTATGAGCAGTGAGCCCCACATGTCATAGACATAAAAAGTGTGGCAAGATTCCCTTAGGCAAGCCAAAGTGTGGCTAACAATTTGAGCAACTCAACTAAGGCAAGTGTGGCAAAAATCATGTGGCAATATATGGCAAAGATAGTCACAATCCAAACAACCCCTAAGTTCAACCATGGAGTCTTCTAGATTATACATGTGGCAGAATCTGGTGGATGATATCCAACGGCCAGTAGTGCTCGGATTTGCCATCTTTGTACCGTCGGATTGGCTTCATCCAACGACCAACTTTCAAAGTTTTTTCACACACTATATAGGGGGTATAGACATAGATGTGCCGGTCCGTTGCAATGGATCCAAAGTATATCTATTTAGTGGAGTGCACTCTAAACACATTATCTATTTATTTTTCTCTAACCTTTCGTAGCCATGCAACCAAGCCACATAAGCTTCATGGGTGCCCCCCACATCATATTATTCATACTACGTTGATTGAAAAAAAGATAAATCACCCAAAACAAGATCTTCCCGTTTTTTGTTCCTACGATGTTGTGCCGTGCACGTACCTACTAGTTGTATAGTGGTAGTACTAGTAATATAGTTAGGAGTACAAACTTGGTACTAGTAGGAGTAGTACTAGTACGGAATGCTCCTACTCTATCAACGAGCCCCATATGACACCAAATTTCTTGGCTTCCGTGCTACAGCTAGATCTTCCCCTCGTTTCTGTTTTCCAACCCGGCGGCGGGCGGGGTGTCGGTTTGCTCAACGGCGGTCCCACATGAAAGTGAAAATGCTAGGCAACACGCCTTCCCTAAGCTATGTGTCGTGCCGGACGGGCCGTGGAGTACTCCCGATTCCCGGGCGTGTGGGGGTGCGACGCGAACGCGGCAGGCCTTTTCCTTTTACTAGCAATGTGCCCGTGCGTTGCGACGGATCCAAAGTAGTAGAATAGTAGTATTTGTTCACAAACTTGAAAGAAATCACTATTGTTTTGATATACTCCTAATATATTACTCCCTCCGTACCTAAATATTTGTCTTTTTTGAGATTTCAAATGGACTATCACATACGGATTATATAGACATATTCTAGTGTTTCTAGCAAGATGCCCGCGCGTTGCACGAAGTTGATGGAAAAGGTAAGCACAACTTATAAATTGACGGATGGAGTACTAGTTACAGTGATGCATATAATTAAGCAAAGGGATCGCACATGTCGGTATTGACTGGAACGAGAATGCAACAGCACAATAAGAATTAAGGCCACGATGATGCGATCGCAGTGGTGGTTACAGAAGGCAAGAAGAAAGATGGATCCATGAACGTACGACCTACTCCTCCTCAACTTAGTGCGCCGGGCCACCGACCGGCGGCTAAGGAGCGGCGGCTTTTGTGGCGAGGTCGAGGTGCTTCTCAGCAAAGGCATCCAAGGCTTCCAGCCGGTTGAGGAAGGCCAACGTCGTAGCGTCCTCACTGGCCTTGTAGATACCTATGTACACGATTTGCTCGTACACGTGGATGTGTAGGTCGACGAATTCTTGCAGGGCGAGGCGCCTCGCGGCGAGCGCGACCTCCAGGTGGACATTCTTCGTGGCGTCGGCGGGCAGTCGCAGGGCCACCAGTGCTTGAAAGAGGTTCCGGCCATGGAGGCCGATTAGGGTGGCAGGCAATGAGGAGCCCGGGCGCGCGGGCTGGAGGAGTACGGCGAAGTCGTCCGCGAGCTTCTTGAGGACGGTGAACTTGTTGCTGGTGGCAACGATCATCTGGTCCAACTGAGAGTCGTAGTTGGCGTCGACGGCGGCCATCCACCAGCCGGTCTCCAACACCGTCTGGAGACGATCCTCGGCGCCATGCCGCAGGCCGGCGTCGTGGACCATCTGGCGCAGCCGCTGGCCGCTCACGCGCATCGCCGCCATGGGTCTGGAGTGAGCTCTTTTGCGCTTAGTGTAGGTGCCTAGGCAAATGCTTAGGTGCGTACGATGTGGTAGATGCATTGGAATGGAGGGGCGCCTTTATATGAGGGCAATGAGGGCAAACTGCGTTGCATTCACATCGTGCAGCCTCTTTTCCCGGACCTCCTCCTATTACTTCCCTCATGCATTAATTGAAGGAGGATGCATTGGCCGTTCAACATATCGGGAACCGCTACTCCCTCCCTCGTCTGCATTAAAGCCGTATCGGGAACTGCGCCGCCCGCTGTCAAATCGAATACTCCCTCCGTCTAGGTGAGTATTAAGTCATCTTACGAAAACCAAATAGTAAACACATAGGCGTGGTGCATTAACTCTCACGTTGTTTCTTATTTTTTGACATAAATAGAGGAATCAACCAATAAGAGATGTGGGGCTTGTATGCTTTTAATGACTTGAGACTATCAAACATGACATGCAGTGGTCAGTTCGTTGCACAAGAACAAATACAACCCACGTCAGCACACACGCATCTTATAGCATCACATCCAATGGCTATAAAAGATGAATGAGACCAAATTATATCTCATCTAGATGAGTTCTAGCAAAACTGTATTAATAATACTTAGTACTCCTGCGCCATGTATCATATATTAGTATCATGTAGTACTTTATTTATTGCCATGTATGACACATAGTACTCAACTCTCTCTCTTTGTTCATTTAATTCTATGACACCTCATCAAAATTTCTAAGGCTAGTACCATTACAACCAGCCTTAGAAAATACTCCCTAAACATTAAGTTCTCTCGTTTTCCTCTCCACCTTGGTCACCTAGACGGAGGGAGTATACTGCGCGGGCTTTTCCTGCGCGGTAGGAGGCGGGGCAGTTCCGCCTAGTCGGTTCGACAGAGACGCGAGAAGACGAGGGAGTAGGCTGCTGCAAACGTAGGGCTGTGTGATTTGACATCGAGTTACTGCTGGACAGGTGGGGCCCCGTGATTTGACTTGCCATTATCATTTTAACTGCGGCGCTACGACCGGCGTGAGTCTCCCGATTCCTGACCACCTCCATACAGGTGCCTCTCCCAATGCTCCACCATGTAGTAGAGGCTGGCTCTTGCATGAGAGCCCACTTCTCCACTTTTTCCTTGCCTCTCTTTCCTCCACATATGCAAAAATGCCATGTAAAGCGCACTATTGTACTTAGGTTGGTCGTAATGGAGAGTATCATATACTAGTATCATGCATATGATACTTTTGTATGATACTACATCCGTAATGCATAGTATCATGTGTTGGTATCATAGGATAGTTTATTTATTGTCATGCATGACACATAGTAGCACATCATTTAATATGATACTACAGTAAGTATCATATTATGATACTCAACTCTCTCTTTTCTTCATTTAATTCGACGTCACCTCATCAAGATTGCATAGTTGGCATGCATGATACTACTCCCATTACAAGCAGCCTTACTTGCTCCTACAGGTGCTAAGCTTGCCACATAGGCATAAAGTCTGATGTGGCAAGTTAATCAAGAAGAGAGAGACTAGTTTGGTGACCCAAGGAAGAAACGGTGCTAAGCGCGTGTACCTAGGTGAAAAGACAATTTTGAGTCTATAGCTAATTAAATGAAGCAAACTTAGCAACACCATTTCATTGGAAGAGGTCACTCCTTGGCAAATGCAATAAATACTAGTAATCCTTGTGTCCTAGTGTCAAAAATGTTCTTATATTATGGGACGGAGGGAGTACGAAGAAAGAGATAGAGAGGAGTAAAAAAAATACACTTATAGCCAACCTTATAGCTAACCTTGTTGTAGTATGAGTGACCAAGTGATGACTATGTATGACATGCCAACATCAGATAGCCTAACGCACCGTGTTAAATCTCCAAGGGCGCGACCGCGCGAGCGACGCGACGGTCGTGGTAGGCGCGACCATGATACGGGCTGCTGGCAGCCCTTGGATCTGAGATCAAACGGTCGCATGCTAAGTTGCTGAAAATTTGCAGAATAACCCTCCAGGATAGGATATTCACCCATAGGTCTAGAATCACGCCATGCAACCGTTCGATCTCAGATCCAAGGGCTCTCGGAAGCCCGTATCATGGGAGAATGGAAAGCCACTACCCTGCCGTTCGCACGCTGGCAGTTCGCTCCTACTCGTCCCCGCACGTCCTTCAATACTACGGCGGTTCGCTCCTAGTCGTCCCGTCCATTCACATTACGGCAGTTCCACTAATCCTAACCCTCCTCCCAAATCCATGGCGTCCCAAATCTCCATGATCGGCGGTGAGTACAAGGTTAGAACCATCACCGGCGATGAGTTCGACGTCATCTACACCCGTTCTTCCGCGACGGTGAAAGGATGCCTTTCTCGCTTCAGACGCATGTTCGAAGACTCAGATGATGAGCGGGTCGCTGGGCTAGATGTTGAGTACACCACAGTCCTGGGACGAGAGAAGGATCTAAAGGACGAAGAGAGGAAGAAGCCCGCCGTGATCCAGGTTTGCGTGCATGACTTATGCTTGGTCTACCACATATGCCATGCCGACGTTGAATGCCTGGATTTTAAGGACTTCCTCGAGAGCAACCTAGTCAAATTCGTTACTGTAGACTTTGGTAACGACAAAGAAGTACTGGGTCGGATAGGCCTCGTTGTAGGCAACACCTTCGACCTCCAGAAGAATCGGCTGGTGTCCTCTCGTCAGCCTTCAATGCTGACCCTGGCAGGAGCCATGGTTCATCCTTCGTACGGTAAACTGGAGAAACCTCCATACACGTTTCATCGTTATGCATGGCAGCGGAATGTACTAGATATAGACCACATCCACTACGCTGCAATGGATGGCTACCTTTGTTTCAATATCTACAAGGGTTGGATGAAGAGCAAGAGCCAAGTGTGCGGTTCAAGCAAAGAAGTATCGGCCAAGAGGAAGAGGGACAAGGACGAAGTCGAGGACGTGGACGAGGACTCCGAGTAAGGTGGCAGTGTCGTTGCTCATGGTGGTTCTAATGCAGTGTCTCCGGAATAGTTGCAAAGTTTAATTTCAGGTGTGCTTAATTTAATTTGAGGGGTGTGTTGTGCTGAGCCCCCAGCAGAACTATGTTATGTTTCTTCTCGTTACTTTAACTCTTCAGTACGTACATACTAGTATTTCTTACATTTCATCTTTTAGTTGGTATAGTACTACCACTCGTTTCTTCACATTATATACGTACAATATATATGGCCAACATCATATAGCCAGCAGTTTAGTTGTCAAAGAATTTCAGGGTGCTTAGTTTTGTCAAAGAATTCCAGGATGCTTAGTTTTATTTGAGGGGTGGGTTGTGCTGGACACCATTATTGTGACTAGCCTTTTTAATAGTACTATATGCATAATTTGGCGATGAGCGCTCTCTACATGTACCACCTTTTTTTAATTTCAAGTTTTGCTCCATGGCGCAATCCATCGATACTACTGTTGTACAAAAGTATACATTTTTTAAAAGGCTAGAGGGCGGGCTAGTCTAGCTCGGTTGGTTTCACGAGAGGCGAGGGCCTTTGTGATTTGACGGCTCATTACTGCTGTCAAATCGAATAGTACTGCACCGCCCGCTGCACGCCCGGCGCCTCCATTAAACCCGCATGCAAACCGAGAATCCTACCCGGCCACACGTCCGTTCATGAGGGGGCCGGAATTAAATGCAACACTGGCCGAGCTCCTCCCGTCCGCCATCGGTTTAAACGAGGCCAGACGCCGGCCAAGCTCCTACCGTCTGCCCTCTATTTACACGAGGCCAGACAGACAGCGGGCAAGAATCGCACCCCTCCGCCGCTCCCCCATCTCCTCCTTCACCATTTTCTCCACTCTTCCGATGGCTTCCGATGAGCCGTTCTCCGGCATATTACCCGGCTGGGTGGCCCGCCGAGCCCTCCGGATACGGGCGAGGCCGCTCGGTGCTTCACCAACCTCGCTTGGCCCGACGGAGCCAGTTGCCGCCCCAAGCAGGCGCGTGGTTCAGCAACTCGCCGCTCCAGTTCAGCTCGATGAGGAGTGGCGAGTTGCTCCACGCCGGCACGGCGGCGAGCACGCCGGTACGGGCGCCGTCGCTGCCGCGTCGTACCGCGCCACCAGTGTCTGCGGTGGCCGCGCCTCCCGTGTCTGTGGGCGCGCCTCCCGTGCCTGCGACAGCGCCATGCAGGCAGAGACAGAAGCCGGGTGCGTGGAGAGCGACGAGTCGGTGGCCAGCTTCTCCGTGTCCGCCGCCATCATCGAGGAGAAGTAGAACACGGGAGGCCGCCGCCACTTGGGACCCATGAAGGCCACCGCCGAGGCGACGACCGCGGATTCAGGTGGTTTCTTTGCTGCTTCGTCTCTTCGAGGACCTTCGTCGACCCCGCAAGTGTCTGACGGACATGAGGAAGACAAAGGGATCCGCGGGCGGCCATTTAGAACTAAAATAAGTCTAGATACATCCATTTCTAGGACAAGTATTTCCGGACGGAGGGAGTATTAATTATACAAGAGAGCCGGATTGGCACCTCTTAGTTCATGTAAATGTAATGAAATCCATCATGTTTATATGAAGATCCGGCTTTTTATACGAAATCCTTCATGCTTATATGAAATCAGTCCGTGTTTGCACGAAATTCATCTGGTTGGTTAGAGTTGTAAAAATGTATGCGCTGGCGTTTGATGTCGTCCTCCGCGGAAGGAAGCAGGAGGAAATTTGCCGGCTGTCGTTGGAGATGCTCTTTATGCTGGAAATAATAGAGTGACATCCAATCCATTTGAGTTAATTGCCTGTATGATTGTCCCTCTATAAAAAGTTAATTGCATGTACAGTGTACACGTGACTTGCAGGGTGGCTACAGCTTCGTACAGAAAGTTAAAAAGAAACAAGTCCATCCTTAATCTTGTATTCTAAGTACTCTGTGGGTTTCACTGTCAGTACAGTAGCGAAAGAAGTATATATTAAATAAGTAGAGTAATATATAATATAAAAATCTAAAGTTAAAAGACAGAATTCGAACTCATGTCATCGCGTTGCGAGCATCCGGCGCTAACCAGCCCAGCACATTTTTGTTGTAGACCATGCTGGAGATATATCTCCATGTCTACTCTTATATATACTCCATTCGTTCCTAAATATTTGTCTTTTTCAGATTTCAAATGGACTACCACATAAGGATGTGTATGTAGACATATTTTAGAGTGTAGATTCACTCATTTTGCTCCGTATGTCTTTTCAGGAAGGGGTCAGATTTGTCCTTGATTTATTTATGAGGTATCCAGATGGCACTGCACCGCCAAGAAAAGAGGGTAACATCAAAATTATGGACTACTTTTTTGAGTATGTTGGTAAGGTCCGGTCATAGTCACTTGTTGAAATCTCTAAAAAGACAAATACTCCCTCCGTCCGGAAATACTTGTCATCAAAATGGATAAAAGGAAATGTATCTAGACGTATTTTAGTTTTAGATACATCTCTTTTTATCCATTTTGATGACAAGTATTTTCGGACGGAGGGAGTAGAAAACAGAGTTGGTGATGATGGTGTGCGTGACATCCTGCAATATAGGCCGTCGGATTTATATCTAACGGATAGGAAAGAAACTATGGCAATTTTGCAAAAATATACCCACACGTCTCTCCACGTTCGCAAATAAGGCCTTCCCTCGTTCAGCCTTTTCTCTCACAAGATAAACTACTCATACAAATGCATCTTGATGTTCCGTGCAACGCACGGGCAGCTAGCTAATTTCTTTTAAAATAGTTGCTGCGGTAATTGGGTTGAAGTGATATATTTTATGTCTGCCCGAATGATTTCAGATTCACTAGTAGTAACAAAGAAAAGGTTGCCTTGTTAATTAACAGAAAACAGGGTGAAAACTATCACATGAGGCCGGTAAAAACAAGGCACACTGGGTTCAGCGTCATCGTCACTACAGCTGTGCGCGCGCGAGAAGTCTACATATCGAGGGGGCTACCGAGCGAGGCACCGAGACACAATGTTTGAGAGAGAAACCAATTGACAGATTATGATCAGATCGAGTTGTCACCCTTCTGCTGTCATTGTTGGGGGGGGGGGAGAAAGACGTATCGAGAGTGTGCGTGGTAGGCACAGAGGCACAACTAGCGAGTGTGTGTGTGTGTGTGTGTGTGTGTTTGAAAGAGGAGTAGATAGATTATTATCAAGATCGATGTGCCACCCTACTCCTTCGGTGCCGGGTAGTGTGTGTGTGTGTATGTTTGAGAGAGAAGCCAGTCGATAGATTAGTATCAAGATCGAGGTGTCACCCTACTCCTTCGGTGTTGGGAAGTGTGGGTGTGGGTGTGGGGGGGGGCAGTGACACTCACATATCTCTACTCTTATAAAAAAACAGAGTTGGTGATGATGGTGTTCCTGCCATCCTACAATATAGGCCATCCGATTTATATCCGACGGATAGGAAGGAAACTATGGCAATTTTGCAAAAAGATACCCACACCCCTCTCCGCATTTGCAAATAAGGCATTCCGTCGTTCATCCTTTTGTCCCACAAGATAAACTTCTCATACAAATGCATCTTGATGTTCCGTGCAACGCATGGGCATCTTGCTAGTAGGGAGAAGGAGTTTGTGTGACACATATCTAGCTATATTAATGGATAGGTAGATAGCATATGTGTGAGAGACATTATTATACTTTGAGACATTAGTGGTTGTGGGTGGGCGGAATTAAAGGGGTGGGCGTGTTAGACATAGAGAGCGTGTGTGTTTCTGTGTGAGAGACTTGTAGGACGGGGTAGAAAGATGAACTTAACCCTGATGAAGGGAGAGAAATACATGAAGTGCGCGCGCATGATTCCGATGCCCACATGGAAATGAGATATGTATGCGTGTGAGAGAGATTGCACAATTCATTCACGTATCACTATCTAGCGATCGTGGACGTGCATCGCTTGAACATAAGTCAATATCTACTTCGTATCGTGGCCAAAGGTACAATATCGATTCAACGCTATAAAGATTGGACACTCACATATCACATTTTTTTCTATTTAAATAAACCTTTTCAGTTGTGCATGCCAAAGTTACAGTGATGTTTCTTCAAACAACCAATGTAGCTATCATGTACATGCACCATTGTTACTCTTGCATTCAAATTCATTAGTCTTGGATGATTTAAGTTTCTATTTTGAAGTAATTTATGTAATATTCATATATGAATTCAACGGGTACGCAATTTATGAAATGGAGGCTATGTAATAATATGAGGTAACACTTTTAAGTAGCTGACTACAATATCCATTTCTTTTTGTGCGCCTCTACACTAACACGTCAATGCATTATGTTTAAAGTAAATAACCAATGGCACTAAATTATCTATTTACACGAGAAATACATAGGCTGAGCGTTTGATCCCTTTTTTGTGAACGCGCCACTACACCCGTACGATTGGCCGCGCCCGTGTGAACATCCAAGTTATCGGCGCATCATCCCGAGTTATTGTCTTTTTTTCTCGTGCGGACTTCACACCAGTTATTAACTGCTGACGCGTGCCCCGTGTACACAGTCTAGCATGACCTTCCCGCTAGCACGGTCCAAAATTAGTTGAAACCGGATACGAACGATCCCGCGGGTGGCAAAATCTCCCGCCTCCTTCTAAAATTTCCGCCACCTTAGTCTTTAGCATGCGAAATCCCCCTTTTGTCCTTGGTGCACGGAGACCAACAGTTACAATACCGCCCTCATCTACATGATAGGTCGGGGATGCTTTGGTATTTCCGGTTCCCCCCACTACACAGCACCCCCATTTCCTCTCTCCCTCCCGCAAAAACGACTAACTCCACAGCACCAGAGCATCTTACATCACGCTGTCCGTACTTCATTGCGCTTTCTCCCCTCCCCTCTCAAAACCCTAGACTGCTCATCCATCAGCGTACCATAGCCCATTCACTGCCAGCGGCATCCACCTCGCTGGATCTGCTTCTGCGGCTGCATCTACCCCTCCCACCTCCCCTAGAAACAAGTAGACTGCCCATCCAGCACTGTACCATAGCCCATTCAGTGCTGGCCTTGTCCACAGCTCCGGATCTGCTTCGCCGGTACTCTCGTCAACCGCCGTGCATCTACAGCGGCTCATTCGTACTCCCCGCCGGAGACGCTTCGTCCACACCCCCCGGAGCCGCCCCACCGACGCCCCCGTCGACGGCCTCTGATCCTCTTCACCAACACCTTCCTCAACCCTACCGGAGCCGCTTCGCCGACACCTTCCTCAACCCTACCGGAGCCGCTTCGCCGACACCATCGTCAACCCTACCGGAGTAGCTTCGCCTACACCATTCTCAACCCTACCGGGGCCGCTTTGCCAACTCACAAGTCCACGGCCTCAGATCCGCTTCCTCGCACCCTCATCCAATCTACCGGAGCAGCTTCTGACGCCACGTCCATGGCCGCAGATCCGCATCGTCGACACCACCCTTAACCCAACCACTGGAGCAGCTTCTGACGCCCCGTCCATGGCCGCAGATCCGCGTCGTCGACACCATCCTTAACCCAACCACCGGAGCAGCTTCTGACGCCCCGTCCACGGCCGCAGATCCGCGTCGTCGACACCATCCTTAACCCAACCACTGGAGCAGCTTCACCTACGCCCTCGTCCACGGCCACAGATCCGCTTCGCCCACACCGTAGTCCACCCTACCAGAGCCGCTCCACAAACACCCTACTCGACGGTTCTAGATCTCCTTACCGGACCCCATCAGCCAGCGCAGTGTCATCACCCTTGACATTTCTAACCTGATTCCCATCGTCTGGAGAGATGCCAAGCACCTACCACGGACTAGGTACTTGTCACCTTTAAACCCGTCCAGCATCACCTGCCCGATGTACTTCAAATATACAAACCGGTCGCTGTTACCTGTTATGCAGCTGGCAAAAACTACAAGGACGATGTTTCTTCTGGATCTAATAGCTTGGCCAACCAAGATCCTAGACTGAGGCATTGCTATGATCTTGTAAGCGCGTCTCTCTCTCTCTTGTATTGTTCTGTGCCTGCCAGCGTGCTTTGCTAGGATTTTCGACCAGTAATCTACACTCGAAAATGCATCTATATACATTTGTATGTGGTCCATACTGGAATCTCTACAAAGACATATATTTAGGAACAGGGGCAGTACATTACACAAAATCGTAGGTGGCATGTAGGAATTCCAGTGCACTACATTAGGCTCCCTTAGAGTGCATGCTAGTCCAGCATACATAGTCATGGCTAGTTTATGGTACACACACAATCGTTAATTGGTGGTTTAAATATGCGCAAGGGATATGCAATGTAGTATCATGTAGAGATGTCTGAAATTAGCCGTGTCAACTTGCAGATAGGGTTACACAATGAAAAAGTACAACATGTATGTGGCAATTTCATGGAACATCACAAAAAAGGAGAGGCAGCGGTGAGCCTATACAGTGTGCTATGGTACGTCACTCCTCCATTGCAGTTATTTGTATGCCAGTTCAATTAGCCAAGTTTCTTAGGGACAGTTATTACGAGTTATCCTAAGAAAATAAGCACCTGTGAATATAAGCTCCATGTAATAAGCCAACTAGTTCTTTTCATTGCGTTTTCAGCTTATCTTTGGTATGATCAGTGGAAAGTCTAGATTGCGTTATATATTTTTCATTTTGCTACCCATATGGAAATTAATTTGACTTGCAAACATCACAAATTGAACCCAATGCAGTAATTAATATGATGGGAAAATAGACCATCACTATTTGCTCAAAATGCAAATACAAAGATACCATCTACTTGGCACAATCTACTTTGGTCAATGTTTTCCATAGAGATCCCATTGCCTAATTTAAACGAAGAACACATGACCCACATTTAAATGAAGAACAATTATTTATTGAAATTCGATGGTCCAAGTGGCTGGTTATTATCATATAGCAGCACCACCTGAAAGCATCATATAGCAGCAGCAGCAGCTCATAACAACTCATCATACAGCAGCAGCAGTCTGCAATTCGTCATATACCAGCATCAGCTCATAGCAATTCATCATATAACAGCAGCAGGAGCAGCTCATAGCAATTCATCATATAGCAGCAGTAGGAGCAGCTCATAGCAATTCATCATATAGCAGTAGCAGGAGCAGCTTATAGCAACTCATCATATAGCAGCAGCAACAACTCATAGCAATTCATCATATAGCAGCAACAACAGCTCATAGCAACTCATCATACAACAGCAGCAGCTCATAGCAATTCATCATATAGCAGCAGCAGGAGCAGCTCATAGCAATGCATCATATAACAACATCATAAGTAGCTCATAGCAATTCATCGTATAGTGGATCAGAATGAAAATTTGGCAAAATATCAGAGGGGATCCTCACCTTGTTGGATGAGCTCATCCTTCAACAACACCTCAAGGCCATGGCCTGGGAGGAGGGGAGGGGGAATAAGGTGCCTTCTGCTGCAGTGTGGCATCAGCCGTAGTTGTGCAGCGCCCGCCAGAGTAGTGCGTTGGACGAACCAAAGTGGAGCAGCTGCTGGAGACCATGAGAATGAGGGGCGGCGCCAGAGGGAGGAGCGGCCAGGGAGATTTGGCCCTACCCGCCAGCCATGTAGCCTAGCTGGACATAGCATCGTCGAGGACCAGGGCAGATGGGACCAGTGGCGACGGCTCGCTGGAGGAACCCTAGTGCTGCAGGCAGGGGATCGAGGTAGAGGGAAAGGGGAGAGGAGATGAAAGCGGGCAGGCAATGAATGCTTGCGTGTTTGTTTTTACTTGAGGGTCAGGTGTGACACGGGCGTTAGCAGTTGCATTTTGAGTGTAATATAGGCAGACAACAGAGTCATTTCACTATTCCCCTTCCCTTCAATTTTTAGTGAGGTTCTACCCGAAACACCCCCCTCCAAAGCGAAATTATTTAAGCCGAAGCCCATAACTCAAAATGACTTCTTTACATCTTTTATGGCTTATTTTGACAATATGCCCTGAAAAGGCGGAATCGAACTGGCCCTTAACCTGCAATTCAATTGTGCATGCAATGATGAATCACTCTTGCCTGCTATCTGTACATTTAGGCATCATCATACATGGCATAACCTAATACATGTGCATTCCATTGTAGAATCTGGAATATGCAATGTTTATGTTAGTTCATACGTTGCACATGATGTTTAAATGCCCCTTAAATCTGGCCAGTCAAGTGATGGTCTTTAAGCCTCCTTCTTTGCTTCTTTTCTTGATATGTAAGATTTGCTCACACATCTGTTCAATTGCTTGTTTGCATCAGCCAGCCATACTAGGACTGTTTGCTTTGATTACTTGCTGTTCTTGACCTAACACTCTAACAGATCTTGTCAACGATTTAAACACTAAGGGCTGCTGTAGTGGGGCCTTGTCTAACTCATAGGTGACATAAAGGTTTGGCTGTACACTACAGTAGGCTCTCCAAGAGTACCTGGAGATCCAGTTCGAAGGTATGCCTAGTTTTTACATAGTGCAGACATAGTAAATGCTCATTTCATTGTGTGCAAGTGCAAGAGATGCGGCATGTTTCATTATGTGGTGTTGTTTTGTTATAATCTCATCCTTTTGTGTTCACAAACTCGAAAGTATGCATATTTATCTTCCAAGGAGACGAGTAACTAGTTTGTGTCACCTTGCAGAGGGGGTGCAATGAAGGTAAGATTGAGGATTTCCAAGTACAAGATGTTAGTAAGGAGCCTTGCAAGAGAAGTAGGAGCTGTGCTGAGCCTCTTCCACCTGCTAAGGTAAGTCACTGTATGCAACTCAACAGTTCAATTCCTTGTTTGTTTCAAGCATAGTTAATTTGGTCTTTTCAATTGCTTTATTTGTCCTCAGTTAATGAGATGCCCAAATAATCATGCCTAATGTTCGGTACTTGTATAACTATTAGTAGACATAATTAAAGGCCTTACCATTTAATTACTCTGCCGAAGTGTGCCTGAAGCTTTGAAGTCTATTAACCAACTATTATTGCATGAGGCTCACAATCTAGTTTATACTACGCTAATGATTGCATAGTTTTGCCTGCTGTAGTATGTTTGTATGAAACCCTCTATTGTTCATTATGCTCCCTAAGACTTTAATTGAGATACAGAATGGCCAACTGCTTGCTTATACGCAACATGCTGTCTAAATTTGTAACTTGTCTGTGTTTTTGATTGGGCCCCGACATCATGCTCCTCTGGTGAACTAAGAGGGATTTCTGTATGCAGGCTGCACAGACTATCTTTCTTATAATTTTTAAAATATCACTTGCTTATGCTTCATGACGTGTAACGTTATTGTTAGTCCTGTTTTGCCATGTAGTACAAAAAAGTGTCTTGCTCGCTTCACTGTTGTAACTATATTTTTGCCCTAGTCATGTGTACTTACAGAAACATTTCAGGATGAAGTGACATCAACACAAAGATCTGCAAGCAGTGCGGCATGGCCGTTACCAAATGACTATGGATTGGAATTGGATGTGCTGATGTTCTCGAGCATCAACTAGAGGTGGCAAGACAACATGTACATGATTGTCAACATTTAATCAACAAGTTGAGACTGGACATGCAGGTATTAGATGCAGGAGTCAAAAAAATTGAAACAAGACACTGAGGTAACCATGAAGGAATTGGAGATTTTGCACACTGAAAAATGTGCTACCTGAATTCGGCCAATCGATTATAGTTCAAATGGAGTTAAGTTGATGCGCGTCCATGATGTATGAGCTGTATTTGCCTAGTGTATGTAATTTGTTGTTTGTGTATGCTTTATTAACACCTGTGCCGAACCATAATTCCCAGTGGGTATAATCGGCTGTAATTTCTTTATTGTATAGTGTAGGATTATTCTACCTTTCTATGCCTTGATCTCTTTGTTGTATAGTGTATGCTTTTTAGAGGTGATAGTATTGAGTAGGATAATTCTCTGAATATGATCGTTCAAACGGGGGCCAACTCGCCTGACCATGGCCCTTCACGGGCCGTACGATCCCATGGGTCATGTATGGGCCGTCAGATCCATGGGCCTTCATTGGGCTATCGGCTCCATGGGCCTTTAGTGGGCCATCGGTTCCATGGGCCTTCAGTGGGCCGTCGGATCCATGGGCCTTCAATGGGCCATTGGATCCATGGGCCTTCAGTGGGCCGTCGGGTCCATGGGCCTTCTACGTCTCGTAGGATCCATGGGCCTTCTATGTCTCGTAGGATCCATGTGCCTTATAAGGGCCGACTCATTTATGGGTATTATACGGGCCTTTAATGGGCCGTAGACGGGCCTTTAATGGAAATCGTACGTTTTATGGGCTGACCATAATGGGCCGTTAATAGGTCGTATTTTGTGATGCTATGAAAATGGCCCAACAGATTAACGGTCGACAAACGGGCCGACTGTAACGACGGGCTGAATTTGGCCCACAAGCAGAAAATGACAGTAACGGGCCATAAGGAACCGAATGCTGCAAATGAGCCCAAGAATAAATGGGCCCTTAGAAGGCCGAAAGATAACTTGGGCTGGAAACGGCCCAATGGAATAACGGGCCGTTAATGGGTATAAAGTGATACACTGTTCATTACGGGCCAGTTTCACCACGGGCCGTTTTTGGGTGTAAAGTGATACACTGTTCATTACAGGCCAGTTTCAACACGGGCCGGTAATGGGGCAATAGTTACAAAGGGCCTCATATGGGCCGAAAGACATCATGGGCCATACATGGGCCAGAAGTGAAAACAGGCTGGAATCATATTGGATGGCCCAGATAACGCTACTGGGCCTAATTCGGATAGGGCGTAACGGGCCTCGGGTTAGCGGGCTGTAAATGGGCTATACGCGAACAGGCCGTTAACAGGCTTTCCATGGGCCGGCCCGCCACCTTTTGACCAAGTCAAACGGGCCGGCCTTTTCACAGGAATGGGTGACTGTTGGGCCGTGCCACGTGTCGACGTATCATAGGCGCCTTCTGTCCAATGAGTGGATGACATCTGTCCCAACGATGAGCCAACACGTGTTTCCTCCAGCCAATGATGATTTTACACATGGAAAATCCCCATTGGTCGGGGCTGTTAATGGGTTATCGGATCCAAAACCCAACCCGATAGCTTAACAGCGTTCCGTTACGGTGGATGCCACGTGTCGGTCACCCTTGACGAAAGCACTTTTGTGACGCGCGATTTATCATCATGGAAGGGGACACTTCCGTGATGATAATTTTGGTAATGTCATGGAACACTTCTACAACAGCACATGTATGACTATCTTGATTCTGTCATAAATTTGTCATGGATGTACATGCATGACAAAAAACGCGACCTACTGTGACAAACATGTATCATCACGGAAGTGTATTTTTTTGTAGTGCTCATAGTTTGTAGGTTCATCATGGTCTAGTAACATGACTTCTAGAACAGGACTACCGTACCACTCTGGTGCGGATCTTACTCTGGAAGACCTACGAGGTTCGGTAGTAACTTGATCTGAAGCTTCATGATCATCATCATTAGCTTCCTCACTAATTGGTGTAGGAATCACGGGAACTGATTTCTGTGATGAACTACTTTCCAATAAGGGAGAAGGTACAGTTACCTCATCAAGTTCTACTTTCCTCCCACTCACTTCTTTCGAGAGAAACTCCTTCTCTAAAAAGGATCCATTCTTAGCAACAAAGATTTTGCCTTCGGATCTGTGATAGAAGGTGTACGCAACAGTTTCCTTTGGGTATCCTATGAAGACACACTTCTCCGATTTGGGTTCGAGCTTATCAGGTTGAAGCTTTTTCACATAAGCATCACAGCCCCAAACTTTAAGAAACGACAACTTTGGTTTCTTGCCAAACCATAGTTCATAAGGCATCGTCTCAACGGATTTTGATGGTGCCCTGTTTAAAGTGAATGCAGCCGTCTCTAGAGCATAACCCCAAAATGATAGCGGTAAATCAGTAAGAGACATCATAGATCACACCATATCTAATAAAGTACGATTACGATGTTCGGACACACCATTTCGCTGTGGTGTTCCAGGTGGCGTTAATTGTGAAACTACCCCATGTTGTTTCAAATGAAGACCAAACTCGTAACTCAATTATTCTCCTCCATGATCAGATCGTAGAAACTTTATTTTCTTGTTACAATGATTTTGCACTTCACTCTGAAATTCTTCAAACTTTTCAAATGTTTCATACTTATGCTTCATTAAGTAGACATAACCATATCTGCTCAGATCATGTGCGAAGGTAAGAAAATAACAATACCCACCACGAGCATCAATACTCATTGGACCACATACATCAGTATGTATTATTTCCAACAAGTCAGTAGCTCGTTTCATTGTTCTTGAGAGCGGAGTTTTAGTCATCTTTCCCATAAGGCACGGTTCGCAAGCACCAAGTGATTCATAATCATGTGATTCCAAAAGTCCACCAGTATGGAGTTTCTTCATGCGCTTTACACCGATATGACCCAAACGGAAGTGCCACAAATAAGTTGCACTATCATTATTAAACTTCAATCTTTTGGCTTCAACACTATGAATATGTGTATCACTACTATCGAGATTCAATAAAAATAGACCACTCAGCAGGGGTGCATGACCATAAAAGATATTACTCATGTAAATAGAACAACCATTTGATACGTCCATTTTGCATCATGCTTTTATACCAATATTTATTGCATTATGGGCTGTTATTACATGTTATGTCACAATACTTATGGCTATTCTCTCTTATTTTACAAGGTTTACATGAAGAGGGAGAATGCCGGTAGCTGGGATTCTGGGCTGGAAAAGGAGCAAATATTGGAGACCTATTTTGCACAGCTCCAAAAGTCCCGAAACTCCACGAAAGTAATTTTGGGAATTAATAAAAAATATTCAGCGGAAGAAATACCTGAGGGGGGCCACCCACCACCCACGAGGGTGGGGGGCACGCCCTACCCCCCTAGGCGTGCCCTCCTACGTCGTGGACCACCCCGCAGCCTTCCGGTGCCCATCTTCTGCTATATGAAGTCTCTTACCCTAGAAAAAATCATAAGCAAGCTCACGGGATGAAACTCCGCCGCCACGAGGCGGAACCTTGGCGGAACCAATCTAGGGCTCCGGCGGAGCTGTTCTGCCGGGGAAACTTCCCTCTGGGAGGGGGAAATCATCACCATCATCATTACCAATGATCCTCTCATCGGGAGGGGGTCAATCTCCATCAACATCTTCACCAGCACCATCTCCTCTCAAACCCTAGTTCATCTCTTGTATCCAATCTTTGTACCAAAGCCTCAGATTGGTACCTATGGGTTGCTAGTAGTGTTGATTACTCCTTGTAGTTGATCCTAGTTGGTTTATTTGGTGGAAGGTCATATGTTCAGATCCTTAATGCATATTAATACTCCTCTGATTATGAACATGAATATGCTTTGTGAGTAGTTATGTTTGTTCCTGAGGACATGGGTGAAGTCTTGCTATTAGTAGTCACGTGAATTTGGTATTCGTTCGATATTTTGATGAGATGTATGTTGTCTCTCCTCTAGTGGTGTTATGTGAACGTCGACTACATGACACTTCACCATTATTTGGGCCTAGAGGAAGGCATTGGGAAGTAATAAGTAGATGATGGGTTGCTAGAGTAACAGAAGCTTAAACCCTAGTTATGAGTTGCTTCGTAAGGGGCTGATTTGGATCCACATGTTTCATGCTATGGTTAGGTTTACCTTAATACTTCTTTTGTAGTTGCGGATGCTTGCAATAGGGGTTAATCATAAGTGGGATGCTTGTCCAAGAAAGGGCAGTACCCAAGAACCGGTCCACCCACATATCAAATTATCAAAGTAACGAACGCGAATCATATGAGCGTGATGAAAACTAGCTTGATGATAATTCCCATGTGTCCTTGGGAGCGCTTTTCTCTATATAAGAACTTGTCCAGGCTTGTCCTTTGCTACAAAAAGGATTGGGCCACCTTGCTGCACCTTATTTACTTTTGTTTCTTGTTACCCGTTACAAATTATCTTATCACAAAACTATCTGTTACCTATAATTTTAGTGCTTGCAGAGAATACCTTACAGAAAACCGCTTGTCATTCCTTCTGCTCCTCATTGGGTTCGACACTCTTACTTATCAAAAGGACTACGATAGATCCCCTACACTTGTGGGTCATCAAGACTCTTTTCTAGCGCCGTTGCCGGGGAGTGAAGCGCCTTTGGTAAGTGAAACTTGGTAAGGAAACATTTATATGGTGTGCTGAAATTTACTCTCACTTGTTACTATGGAAACTAATCCTTTGAGGGGCTTGTTCGGGGTATCTTCACCCCGACCAGTAGAGCAAAGAGTTTCTCCTCAACCTACTGAACCTACTGAAAATGTTTACTTTGAAATTCCTTCGAGTATGGTAGAGAAACTGCTAGCTAATCCCTTTGCAGGAGATGGAACATTGCATCCCAATTTACACCTTATCTATGCGGATGAAGTTTGTGGATTATTTAAGCTTGCAGGTATGCCCGATGATGTTATTAAGAATAAGGTTTTCCCTTTATCTTTGAAGGGAGACGCATTGACATGGTATATGCTATGTGATGATATGGGATCCTGGGACTATAAATGATTGTAATTGGAATTTCACCAGAAGTTTTATCCTATGCATCTTGTTCATCGTGATCGCAATTATATATATATAATTTTTGGCCTCGTGAAGGAGAAAGCATCGATCAAGCTTGGGGGAGGCTTAAGTAAATGTTATATTCATGCCCCAATCATGAGCTCTTAAGAGAAATGATTATTCAAAACTTTTATGCTCGGCTTTCTCTCAACAATCGCACCATGCTCGATACTTCTTGTGTTGGGTCTTTTATGATGAAGATTATTGAATTCAAATGGGATTTATTGGAAAGAATTAAACGCAACTCTGAAGATTGGGATTCCAACGATGGTAAGGAGTCATGTATGACACCTAAGTTTGATTGTGTTAAATATTTTATGGATACCGATGCTTTTCGTGGATTTAGCACTAAATATGGACTTGACTCTGAGATAGTAGCTTCTTTCTGTGAATCAGTTGCTACTCATGTTGATCTCCCTAAGGAGAAGTGGTTTAAATATAATCCTCCCACTAAAGTAAAAGTAGTTGCACCTATTACAATTGAAGAAAAGATTATCACTTATAATGATCCCATTGTTCCTACTACTTATATCGAGAAACCACCTTTCCCTATTAGGATAAAGGATCATGCTAAAGCTTCAACTGTCGTTCGTAAGAGTAATACTAGAACACCTACACCACCTGAGCAAATTAAAGTTGAACCTAGTATTGCTATGGTTAAAGATCTCTTGGCTGATAATATTGATGGGCATGTTATTTACTTCTGTGATGAAGCTGCTAGAATTGCTAGACCCGATACTAAAAATAAACATAGACCTGTTGTAGGCATGCATGTTATTTCTGTTAAAATAGGAGATCATTATTATCATGGCTTATGTGATATGGGTGCTAGTGCAAGTGCAATACACCACTCCTTATACAAAGAAATTATGCATGATATTGCACCTGCTGAGATAGAAGAAATTGATGTTACAATTAAGCTTGCCAATAGAGATACTATTTCACCAGTTGGGATTGTTAGAGATGTTGAAGTCTTGTGTGGGATAGTTAAATATCATGCTAATTTTCTTGTTCTTGGTTCCCCACAAGATAGCTTTTGTCCCATCATATTTGGTAGACCCTTCTTGAATATTGTTAATGCTAGGATAGACTGCAAAAAGGATGTTGTTACTATTGGTTTGGGTGATATGTCTCATGAGTTTAATTTTGCGAAATTTCGTAGACAACCCCATGATAAAGAATTGCCTAGTAAGGATGAAATTATTGGTCTTGCTTATATTGCCATGCCTCCTACTGATCCTTTAGAACAATATTTGCTAGACCATGAAAATGATATGTATATGAATGAAAGAAGGGAAATAGATGAAGTATTCTTTAAACAGGGACCTATTTTGAAACACAACTTGCCTGTTGAAATCTTAGGGGATCCTCCACAACCCAAGGGTGACCCCGTGTTTGAGCTTAAACCATTACCTGATACTCTTAAATATGCTTATCTTGATGAAAATAATATATATCTTATTATTATTAGTGCTAACCTTTCAGAGCAGGAAGATTAAAGATTATTGAAAACTCTAAAGAAGCACCATGCTGCTATTGGATATACTCTTGATGATCTTAAGGGCATTAGTTCCACTTTATGCCAACACAAAATAAAATTGGAGGAAGACGCCAAACCAGTTGTTGATCACCAATGACGATTAAATCCTAAGATGAAAGAAGTGGTAAGAAAGGAAATACTGACGCTCCTTGAGGCATGTATAATTTATCCCGTTGTTGATAGTCAGTGGGTAAGTCCTGTCCATTGTGTCCCTAAGAAGGGAGGTATTACTGTCGTTCCTAATGATAATGATGAATTGATCCTGCAAAGAATTATTACAGGTTATAGGATGGTAATTGATTTTCGCAAATTAAATAAAGCTACTAAAAAAGGTCATTGCCCTTTACCTTTTATTGATCAAATGCTAGAAAGATTATCCAAACATACATATTTTTGCTTTCTAGATGGTTACTCTAGTTTCTGTCAAATACCCGTGTCAGCAGAGGATCAAGAGAAGACCACTTTTACTTGCCCTTTCGGTACTTTTTCTTATAGACGTGTGCCTTTTGGTTTATGTAATGCACCTGCTACCTTTCAAAGATGCATGATGGCTATATTCTTTGACTTTTGTGAAAAGATTTGTGAGGTATTCATGGATGATTTCTCCGTTTATGGATCCTCTTTTGATGATTGCTTGAGAAACCTTAATCGAGTTTTGCAGAGATGTGAAGATACTAGTCTCGTCTTGAATTGGGAGAAGTGCCACTTTATGGTTAATGAAGGTATTGTATTGGGGCATAAAATTTCTGAAAGAGGTATTGAAGTTGATAAAGCTAAGGTTGATGCTATTGAAAAGATGCCATGTCCCAAGGACATTAAAGGTATAAGAAGTTTCCTTGGTCATGCCAGTTTTTATAGGATGTTCATTAAGGACTTTTTTAAAATTTCTAGGCCTCTGACTAATCTATTGCAAAAAGATATCCCTTTTGTCTTTGATGATGATGATTGTGTAGAAGCATTTGAAATACTTAAGAAAGCTTTGATTTCTGCACCGATTGTTCAGCCACCTAATTGGAATTTACCCTTTGAAATTATGTGTGATGCTAGAGATTATGACGTAGGTGCTGTTCTAGGACAAAGAGTTGATAAGAAACTAAATGTTATACAATATGCTAGTAAAACTCTAGACACTGCCCAGAGAAATTATGCTACTACTGAAAAAGAATTCTTAGCAGTTGTATTTGCTTGTGATAAGTTCAGACCTTATATTGTTGATTCTAAAGTAACTGTTCACACTGATCATGCTGCTATTAAATATCTTATGGAAAAGAAAGATGCTAAACCTAGGCTTATTAGATGGGTTCTCTTGCTACAAGAATTTGATTTGCATATTATTGATAGAAAGGGAGCTAAGAACCCCATTGCAGACAACTTGTCTAGGTTAGAGAATGTTCTTGATGACCCACTACCTATTAATGATAGCTTTCCTGATGAACAATTAGCTGTCATAAATGCTTCTTGTACTGCTCCATGGTATGTAGATTATGCTAATTACATTGTTGCTAAATTCATACCACCTAGTTCACATACCAGCAAAAGAAAAAAGTTCTTCTATGATTTAAGACATTACTTCTGGGATGACCCACACCTTTATAAAGGAGTAGATGGTGTTATTAGATGTTATGTACCTGAGCATGAACAGGAACAGATCCTACGCAAGTGTCACTCCGAGGCATATGGAGGACACCATGCTGGAGATAGAACTGCACATAAGGTATTGCAATCCAGTTTTTATTGGCCTACTCTCTTCAAAGATGCCCATAAGTTTGTCTTGTCTTGTGATGAATGTTGGGGAACGTAGTAATTTCAAAAAAAAAATCCTACGCACACGCAAGATCATGGTGATGCATAGCAACAAGAGGGGAGAGTGTTGTCCACTTACCCTCGTAGACCGAAAGCGGAAGCGTTAGCATAACGCGGTTGATGTAGTCGTACATCTTCATGATCCGACCGATCAAGTACCGAACGCACGGCACCTCCGAGTTCAGCACATGTTCAGCTCGATGACGTCCCTCGAACTCCGATCCAGCTGAGCTTTGAGGGAGAGTTCCGTCAGCACGACGACGTGGTGATGATAATGATGTTCTACCGATGCAGGGCTTCGCCTAAGCACCGCTACGATATTATCGAGGTGGATTATGGTGAAGGCGGGCACCGCACACGGCTAAGTGATCCAAGGGATCAATTGTTGTGTCTTTGGTGCTAGCCCTTCCCCTCTATTTATATGTTGAGCCCCGGGGTCGAAACTTGGAGCAAAAGCCTCCTCAAACTCGGTTTTGCCCGAAAGGCAAGAGTCCCACTCGGACTCCAGGACCAAACGCCACAATCCTTGGCGTCTGGGACGCCATGGGCCTCAGCGTCTGGCCCAGGGCCAGACGCCAGGGTCTCCGGCGTTTGGCCCCCTGGCCTCCGCAAAACTCCTTTTGCACTTACCTAAAGCCTCATGGGCTTGACCCCTTGGCCTAACCATATCATCCAAATCTTTACCTCCGGACCATTTCGGAGCTCCTCATCAAGTCCGTGATCTTATCCGGGACTCAGAACTACCTTCGGTACATCAAAACACATAAACTCATAATATAACCGTCATCAAACTTTAAGCGTGCGGACCCTACGGGTTTGAGAACTATGTAGACATGACCGAGACACGTCTCCGGTCAATAACCAATAGCGGGACCTGGATGCCCATATTGGCTCCCACATATTCTACGAAGATCTTTATCGGTCAAACCGCATAACAACATACGTTGTTCCCTTTGTCATCGGTATGTTACTTGCCCGAGATTCAATCATCGGTATCTCAATACCTAGTTCAATCTCGTTACCGGCAAGTCTCTTTACTCGTTCCGTAATACATCATCCCGCAACTAACTCATTAGTTGCAATGATTGCAAGGCTTATATTGATGTGCATTACCGAGTGGGCCCGGAGATACATCTCTGATAGTCTGAGTGACAAATCCTAATCTCGAAATACGCCAACCCAACAAGTACCTTTGGAGACACCTGTAGAGCACCTTTATAATCACCCAGTTACTTGTGACGTTTGGTAGCACAGAAAGTGTTCCTCCGGTAAACGGGAGTTGCATAATCTCATAGTCATAGGAACATGTATAAGTCATGAAGAAAGCAATAGCAACATACTAAATGATCAAGTGCCAAGCTAACAGAATGGGTCAAGTCAATCACATCATTCTCCTAATGATGTGACCCCGTTAATTAAATGACAACTCATGTCTATGGCTAGGAAACTCAACCATCTTTGATCAACGAGCTAGTCAAGTAGAGGCATACTAGTGACACTATGTTTGTCTATATATTCACACATGTATTATGTTTCTGGTTAATACAATTCTAGCATGAATAATAAACATTTATCATGAAATAAGGAAATAAATAATAACTTTATTATTGCCTCTAGGGCATATTTCCTTCAATGAATGTCAAAGAATTGGTAATATTAGTAGACGTTAAGAAATGCCTATGAATTATTCTCTTGTTATTGAACCATTTGATGTTTGGGGCTTTGATTATATGGGATTGTTTCCTGCCTCTAATGGGTATACACATATTTTAGTTGCTGTTGATTACGTTACTAAGTGGGTAGAAGCTATTCCAACTAGTAGTGCTGATCATAACACCTCTATTAAGATGCTTAAAGAAGTTATTTTTCCAAGGTTTGGAGACCCTAGGTACTTAATGACTGATGGTGGTTCACATTTTATTCATGGCGCTTTTCATAAAGTGCTTGCTAAGTATGACGTTAATCATAGAATTGCATCTCCATATCACCCGCAATCTAGTGGTCAAGTAGAATTGAGTAATAGAGAGCTTAAATTAATTTTGCAAAAGACTGTTAATAGATCTTGAAAGAATTGGTCCAAGAAACTTGATGATGCATTATGGGCTTAATAGAACTGCATATAAGAATCCTATGGATATGTCTCCATATAAAATGGTTTATGGAAAACATGTCACTTACCTCTCGAACTAGAGCATAAGGCATATTGGTCCATTAAAGAGCTCAATTATGATTTCAAACTTGCCGGTGAGAAGAGGTTATTTGACATAAGCTCACTTGATGAATGGAGAACCCAGGCCTACGAGAATGCCAAACTGTTTAAAGAAAAAGTTAAAAGATGGCATGAGAAAAGGATACAAAAGCGTGAGTTTAATGTAGGTGATTATGTGTTGCTATTCAACTCTCATTTAAGATTTTTTGCAGGAAAACTTCTCTCTAAATGGGAAGGCCCTTACGTTATCGAGGAGGTCTATCATTCCGGTGCCATAAAAATCAACAACTTCGAAGGCACAAATCCGAAGGTGGTGAACAGTCAAAGAATCAAACATTATATCTCAGGTAATCCTATAAATGTTGAAACTAATGTTATTAAAACAGTAACCCGAGAGGAATACATAAGGGACACTTTCCAGAATGTTTCAGACTCCGAAAAGGAATAGGTATGTGGTACGGTAAGTAAACCGACTCCAAAACGGTTTTAGTAGCAATTTTCTCTGTTTTGGAATATTTAAGAAAATATGAAAATAAGAAGTAGTCCGGGAAGGACACGAGGCATCCACGAGGGTGGAGGGCGCGCCCTACCCCCTAGGCGTGCCCCCTGCCTCGTGTGCACCTCGTGTGCTCTCCGGACTCCGTTTTCTTGCAAGATACTTATATTGGTCAGTAAAAATTCATTATATAATCTCCCGAAGGTTTTAACCACCGTATCATGCAAAAATCTTCTGCATTTGTTTCGAGCTGTTTTTCTAACAGATCTAGAGCACCATGACGTCTTCAAGCGCCCCCAAGTACAAGTTTTTCGAGAGGGTCATCAACCTCTACTTCGCGGAGGTGATGCATCACCCTCAAACCATTGAGATGCGTGAGGGGGTGCTGCACATCCGCGATGTTGAGGGACCAAGGAGTACCGGAAGCGTGGAGACAAAGCTCGAAACAATGGAACAAAAAGTTTTCAAGTGCCAAGGGATGGTGGAACACGGACTCAACGCCAACCAGATGATGATCGCGGAGTTCACCAACAACCACAAGCTAGATGCCAAGAACATTGGGGAGACCATCTTTAAGCTTCATGAGAAAATCGAGCACCTCCAAGCCCAGATCTATGACCTGCAAAACCAAAACTGTGAGTATGAATATAGATTCAAGAGGATGAGTTTGGCTGCAGATTTGAGGATCCCGGAGACTCGATCATCCTTCTATGATGGTGAGCCTATGCCTTGGAAGACGGACGGCAAGCCTACATCATCAACAACTCCATCATCACCACCTCCGAGGAACGAATCACATGGGTATGGGAACTCCCCTTGGAAACTGCCAAGCTTGGGGGAGTTGCCCTAGTATCGTATCACCATCACACTCCTATCTTTACCGTTTTACTTAGTTCGACCCTTTTGGTAATATCTTGATCTAGTAAAATAAAGTTTTGGTATGAATTAGTTTTGAGTTTTGCTTTGTGATCCCTTTATGTAATTGAGTCCATGAGCTATATATAATAAAGATTAGTGTTGAGTCAAGGGCTTTGCTTTCTTGCTATGATCTTGAGGGAATAAAGGAATAAAAGAAATAAAAGAGACCATATTGATCTTATGGATAGTAATGACTTCACATATAGAGAGTATGATGATTAAAAGTTGTTGAGAGTTGGCAAACATAGTTTTGGTCATCGATGCAATTAATAGGAAGTAAAAAAGAAAGAGAGGTTCTCACATATAAATACACTATCTTTGATGTCTTTTATGATTGTGAGCACTCATTAAAGTATGACATGCTAAAGAGTTGACGTTGGACAAGGAAGATAACGTAATGGGTTATGTTTTCTCACATCTTAGTTAAAGTATATTGTCATGGATCGTACAACATGTTGAGCTTGCCTTTTCCCCTCATGCTAGCCAAATTCCTTGCACCAAGTAGAGATACTACTTGTGCTACCAAATATCCTTAAACCCAGTTTTGCCATGAGAGTCCACCATACCTACCTATGGATTGAGTAAGATCCTTCAAGTAAGTTGTCATGTTGCATGCAATAAAAATTGCTCTCTAAATATGCATGACTTATTAGTGTGGAGAAAATAAGCTTTATACGATCTTGTGATATGGAAGTAATAAAAGTGATGGACTACATAATAAAGGTTCATATCACAAGTGGCAATATAAAGTGACATTCTTTTGCATTAAGATTTCGTGCATCCAACCCTAAAAGCACATGACAACCTCTGCTTCCCTCCGCGAAGGGCCTATCTTTTACATTATGCAAGAGTCAAGGTGATCTTCACCTTTCCTTTTTACATTTTATCCTTTGGAAAGCACCTCGTGTTGGAAAGATCCTGATATATATATATTGTTGACATTACCCTTGAGGTAAATGGTTGGGAGGCAACACTATAAGCCCCTATCTTTCTCTGTGTTCGATTAAAACTCCGTAACCATAAGTATTGCGTGACTGTTAGCAATTCTAAAAGACTAAATGATAGTTGAATATGTGGACTTGCTGAAAAAGCTCTATTATTGACTCTTTCTGATGTTATGATAAATTGCAATTGCTTCAATGACTGAGATTATAGTTTGTTAGTTCTCAATGAAGTTTCTGAATCATACTTGACATTGTGAATAGATTGTTATTTGAGCATAAGGAATCATATGACAAAATATATATTTGTTACTGTTATAAGAATGATCATGATGCCCTCATGTCCGTATTTTATTTTATCGACACATCTATCTCTAAACACGTGGACATATTTTTTGATATCGGCTTCCGATTGAGGACAAGTGAGGTCTAAGCTTGGGGGAGTTGATACGTCCATTTTGAATCATGCTTTTATATCGATATTTATTGCATTATGGGCTGTTATTACACGTTATGTCACAATACTTATGGCTATTCTCTCTTATTTTACAAGGTTTACATGAAGGGGGAGAATGCCGGCAGCTGGGATTCTGGGCTGGAAAAGGAGCAAATATTGGAGACCTATTATGCATAGCTCCAAAAGTCCTGAAACTCCATGAAAGTCATTTTGGGAATTAGTAAAAAATATTTAGTGGCAGGAATACCTGAGGGGGGACACCCACCACCCACGAGGGTGGGGGGTGGCCTACCCCCTGGGCACGCCCCCTGCCTCGTGGGCCACCTGGCAGCCCTCCGGTGCCCATCTTCTGCTACATGAAGTCTCTTACCCTAGAAAAAATCATAGCAAGCTCACGGGACGAAACTCTGCCACCACGAGGTGGAACCTTGGTGGAACCAATCTAGGGCTCCGGCAGAGCTGTTCTGCTGGGGAAACTTCCCTCCGGGAGGGGGAAATCATCACCATCATCATCACCAACGATCCTCTCATCGGGAGGGGGTCAATCTCCATCAACATCTTGACCAGCACCATCTCCTCTCAAACCCTAGTTCATCTCTTGTATCCAATCTTTGTACCAAAACCTCAGATTGGTACCCGCAGGTTGCTAGTAGTGTTGATTACTCCTTGTAGTTGCTGCTAGTTGGTTTATTTGGTGGAAGATCATATGTTCAGATCCTTAATGCATATTAATACTCCTCTGATTATGAACATGAATATGCTTTGTGAGTAGTTAGGTTTGTTCCTGAGGACATGGGTGAAGTCTTGCTATTAGTAGCCATGTGAATTTGGTATTCATTCGATATTTTGATGAGATGTATGTTGTCTCTCCTCTAGTGGTGTTATGTGAACGTCGACTACATGACACTTCACCATTATTTGGGCCTAGAGGAAGGCATTGGGAAGTAATAAGTAGATGATGGGTTGCTAGAGTGACATAAGCTTAAACCCTAGTTTATGAGTTGCTTCGTAAGGGGATGATTTGGATCCACATGTTTCATGCTATGGTTAGGTTTACCTTAATACTTATTTTGTAGTTGCGGATGCTTGCAATAGGGGTTAATCAGAAGTGGGATGCTTGTCCAAGAAAGGGCAGTACCCAAGCACTGGTCCACCCACATATAAAATTATCAAAGTAACGAACGTGAATCATATGAGCGTGATGAAAACTAGCTTGACAATAATTCCCATGTGTCCTCGGGAGCGCTTTTCTCTATATAAGAACTTGTCCAGGCTTGTCCTTTGCTACAAAAAGGATTGGGCCACCTTGCTGCACCTTATTTACTTTCGTTGCTTGTTACCTGTTATGAATTATCTTATCACAAAACTATCTGTTACCTATAATTTTAGTGCTTGCAGAGAATACCTTACTGAAAACTGCTTGTCATTTCCTTCTGCTCCTCGTTGGGTTCGACACTCTTACTTATCGAAAGGACTACGATAGATCCCTTACACTTGTGGGTCATCACCATTATTCTCTGATTTAAATGAATAACCGTCTCGCATCAAACAAGATCCAGATATAATGTTCATGCTTAACGCTGGCACCAAATAACAATTATTCAGGTCTAAAACTAATCCCGATGGTAGATGTAGAGGTAGCATGTGTCGGTGTCAAAACCGGTGGATCTCGGGTAGGGGGTCCCAAGCTGTGCGTCTTAGGATCAATGGTAACATGAACACGGGATTTTACCCAGCTTCGGGCTCTCTTGATGAGATAATACCCTACATGCTTCTTGATTGACTATAATGAGTATAAGGGTTACAAGAGTTGATCTACCTCGAGATCATATGTTGTGGTCTAAACCCTGGAGGTATGATGAGTAATGTCATAATCTATCGACTAGCCTGGCCTCGGTTTATATAATGTACGAGAGGCCTAGGATAACAAGAGTCCTAGCTGAATACGCCGGTGGGGAGGAGTCCTTGTCTTGATCACCAAGTCTTGTGGAATCTTCCTTGTATGTGGCAACTGTCCGATCTGGCCCATGAGTATACGACCATGGAGGTCCTCGGCCCAATCTAACTGATCGGGAGACGACGTGATGAGTACCCCCTAGTCCAGGACACCGTCAGTAGCCCCCTGAATCAGTCTTCAAGTTGGGGACGCTCCTTGATTCTTCCTAACTGTTCTTCATCTTCGGTCGTCGGTCTTGAAAATTGGTTCAACAAATCTCCTTATCTTCAATCTTGAGGATCGCCAAAGTGCATCTGAAGAGTTTATACATCGGGTATCTGAGGAGCCCCTTTAAGTTTATGGCCTTTATCAATGCCTTGTACCCGGGTTTTAAGTTATTCCTGGGCGGTAGTGTCCTCTTGCATCAAAGCTCCAACGATGGATTGCATTCGAGGTATCTTTTGCAGCCAAGCACCAACGCCGGACTGCTTCCGAGCTCCAATGCCGGAATGTATCCGAGCTCCACCGCCGGAATGTATCCGAGGAGTATTGTTACAGCCGAGCTCCAATGCCGAACTGTATCTGAGCTCCAACGCCGGACGGTATCCGAGCTCCAATGCCGTACTATGTCCAAGCTCCAATGCCGGACTATATCCTAGGTGTCATAGATCACCTTGGTTCAAAAAAGTTGAAGGAGTTTAGCCGAGCTTAATGCTGGAAATGCCCTCTACGGAGCCAGCCACTAGCGTCCGAGCTTTATGCCGGACTGCTTCCGGGGTGTCTATTATAGTCGAGCACCAACGCCGGACTGTATCCGAGGTGGTGCACCACCTCGGCCATGGGCTGACTTTTATGAATTTAATTCTGAATTATGCAATGTAATCTAGCCAGTAGCCCTCAAGGTGCGTGTTGGCCTAATATCCGGGATGCACCTGAAGGAAAAAATCAAACCGCTGACCCTAGTAGCCCCCGAGACTCAGGTCGATTCATAAAATCAGCCTGAGAATCAATTCCCAGCTCGGCAACATACTTAGGAATAGAAACGCGGTGTGCAAAGTCCTCGAGACTCAGGTTGGGTGCGGCCAACCAACCTGAGGATAATAATCTCCTCGAAAACTATATTGTACTTTAAATTTTCCGCATTGGATTGTCAATGCAGTAGCCCCTGAGACACTGGTCGGGTGGCGACACCACATCAAGGGATCGATGTACCCCTTTAATATTTGTAAATAATAAGCACGGAGCCCAGTAGCCCCCGAGCCTTAATGTGGGCACGCGTGGCCGAATTAAGGATCGATGTCCAAAGTAAAATCACAAATTATGTGTAATGATTCTATGTATCCAAGTACTTTACATCATCAATGCTCAGATCCGCATTGTACAAAACTTTGTTGACTGGCCATCGGCTTCAACCTCCTCGGCCAGTAGCCGGGGAGTGTTTGTCCCACTTTATAAAGCCTTTATGAGGGAAATGATTTACGGCAAACAAGGCAATCCGGCCATACAGTTTTATAAACAAAGGTACGGAAAGAGATATGTTATATTATTGTTTAACATAAGAAACATCGTCCAAAGAAAATAGTCCCGCTATCGGTTCCTGTAGGACATTGAGAAGAGGTGTCTAGAGGGGGGGGGGGTGATTAGACACTAAGTACCAAAGTTGCAGTTTTTAGCCTTTTTAAAACTAAGTGGAGTTTAGGCACAAGTTTAACATTCACAACACATAGCAAGCAAGCATGCAAAGAGTATATGAGCAGTGGAAAGTAAAGCATGCAACTTGCAAGAATGTAAAGGGAAGGGTTTGGAGGATTCAAATGCAATTGGAGACACGGATGTTTTTGGCGTGGTTCCGATAGGTGGTGCTATCGTACATCCACGTTGATGGAGACTTCAACCCACGAAGGGTAACGGCTGCACGAGTCCATGGAGGGATCCACCCGAGAAGGGTCCACGAAGAAGCAACCTTGTCTATCCCACCATGGCCGTCGCCCACGAAGGACTTGCCTCACTAGCGGTAGATCTTCATGAAGTAGGCGATCTCCTTGCCCTTACAAACTCCTTGGTTCAACTCCACAATCTTGTCGGAGGCTCTCAAGTGACACCTAGCCAATCTAGGAGACACCACTCTCCAAGAAGTAACAAATGGTGCGTTGATGATGAACTCCTTGCTCTTGTGCTTCAAATGATAGTCTCCCCAACACTCAACTCTCTCTCATATGATTTGGATCTGGTGGAAAGAGGATTTGAGTGGAAAGCAACTTGGGAAGGCTAGAGATCAAGATTCATATGGTAGGAATGGAATATCTTGGCCTCAACACATGAGTAGGTAGTTCTCTTTCAGAAATATTAAGTTGGAAGTGTAGGTTTAGTCTGATGGCTCTCTCCATGAATGAAGAGGAGGTGGAGGGGTATATATAGCCTCCACACAAAATCTAACCGTTACACACAATTTACCAAACTCGGTGGGACCGATTCAACAGACTCGGTCGGACCGATTTAGTAAACCTAGTGACCGTTAGGATTTTCGGTGGGACCGAAATGCAACTCGGTAGGACCGATATGGTTAGGGTTAGGGCATAACGTAATCTCGGTGAGACCGATTACACAAACTCGGTAGGACCGATTTTGGTAATTAGCTAACCAGAGAGTTGGTCAGGCAAACTCGGTTGGACCGATTATCAAACTCGGTGGGACCGATTTTGGTAACGAGTCAACCAAGAAATTTGCATTGTAATCTCGGTAGTATCGATTGCTCAAACTCGGTGAGACCGATTCTGATAATGGGCATACACAGAGAGATTACAATCCCATCTTGGTGAGACCGAGATCCCTATCGGTGAGACCGATTTGCCTAGGGTTTGTGGCAGTGGCTAAGGCATCAAAACTCGGTGGCGCCGGATAGAAAGAATCAGTGGGGCTGAGTTTGACTTTAGGTTTAGGACATATGTGGATGTGAGAAAGTGGTTGAGGGTTTTTGGAGCATATCACTAAGCACATGAAGCAAGAGGCTCATTAAGCAACACCTCATCCCTCCTTGATAGTATTGGCTTTCCTATAGACTCAATGTGATCTTGGATCACTGAAATGTAAAATGAAGAGTCTTGAGCTTGAAGCTTGAGCCAATCCTTTGTCCTTAGCATCTTGAAGGAGTTCCCACATCCTTTAGTCCATGCCACTCAAATGTTGAACTTATCTGAAATATACTAGATAAAAGTGTTAGTCCAACAAGAGATATGTTGACATTAATTACCAAAACCACCTAGGGAGCACTTGTGCTTTCAATCTCCCCCTTTTTGGTAATTGATGACAACATACATCAAAGCTTTAGATAAGGATATAAAGAATAGCAAGTAAAGCTTTGGAAAGACATGTAACAAGCATAGGCTCCCCCTACATGTATGCAATCATGTGAATATGAAATATAGAAGCATGTGAGAGCATAACCATGATAGAGCAGGCAATGTGTTACATGTATCTTGGCCATATGCATCAGAGCAAAAAAAATTATTAAAGGAAATACCTTCATGCCCATGAGTCCTTCTTGCAAACAGTATGTACATCAGCAAGAATTCCTCATACACATGATTGTGATGCATATACTTACCTTGTAGTCTTGAGTAGGCTTAGGATGGAATGAACCTGTGTAAACAAGGTTAGATAACACAGATACATCTACTAGCCAGAGCAAACAGAAGAAACCACAAGAATACCAAGACTGGGATGACATGTAGAGAGTGAGTACTAAGTACTACAGTTGATTAGACATGTCCCCAAGAGTAAAGATATGCAATGAATTTAAATGATTTCTTTCCCTTAGATGTCTTGCTCCCCCTGAATCTAGCATGGGATACTGGGAGAAGATAGGTAACAGAAAATCAGAGCTGAAAGATATAAAGAACAGAGCTAATGCAAGCGAATGCAACTAAGCACATATGAACATGCATTTCCCCTCAAGAGGACATGTGGCATCTCTCCTCTTGAACACCAAGCATCTGGGATCCTTGAGAAATACTTTCTACTAGTATTCTCTCCCCCTGGAGATCTCTCTCTCTCCCTCTGAGATGTGATCTCTCTCTCTAAATGATAAGCTTTGATGTGATCTCTCTCTCTCCCCCTTTGACATCAATTTCCAAGAAGGGCTTGATAAAGATGTAACCTCTCTCTCTCCCTCTGGAATTTGACGTGAATGGGTTTGATCCTTGAGTCACAACATAAAGCAATGATAAAAATGTGATTCTTGTAGAGGAGAAGATTCATTGAGTGGAGCTGGATCAGAAGAAACACAGAATAAGTGGCAAACTATTTTTCCTGTTGTGAAATCGGTGGCACCGAGTGGTATGCTTCGGTGGTACCGAAAGTTTTTGGTTGGACCGAAAATAACAAATCGGTGTAACCGAGTTCATCGCAGAGAAAGCACTTGTCACCTCAGCTCACTAGACTAATAAGATCTCACAAAGATTTGCAAGGAATTTACTGAATGATATGCAAGGAATTTACTGAATGATATGCAAGGAATTTACTGAATGATATGAAAAATACAGTGCAAACAGAAAGAAATCTAGATGAAGTTTTTTTTTGAAAGGGGAAACAAATAAGCATGAGACAAATGCAAAAACACAGAAGAAAACACAAGGGAACTTCATCTAGAGATGGTCGGCGACAAAATCACCTATGTTAGAGTATATTGACTTAGGAGTCAAGTGAGATCACTTGATCATAGGTCATACTCATCGTTTAAGCTCAAAATGGGGTTGCCATTTTTCGTTTAAGCATCTTGATGTATTCACATCTCGTCGAGTTGCTTTAGCTCATGACTTGGAGTAAAGCTTCTCTAAGATGGAATAACATACCTTGGTTGGTGGTGTTGTCCATGTAGTTGAACTTGTGTGAGTTGCTCGAGGTTGATGTAGCTCATCAAGAATTTGGAGCACCACTTGGAATTTGAGTCCATCTACCTACATGGGTTAGTTCTTGCAAGGAAGAGCACTTGTGTATCCAAAAATGACACTCATGAAGCTCAACATAGAATTTGTCAAAGGATATGTTTGAATGGTTTCGTGCTTCCTGTGGAGACTTGGTGATGTAGAGATTGCTCAAGATATGAGTAGATTACAATCTCATGGAATTAGATTCAACCAAGTACCTACATGGGTTAGATAACATGCAAGATACAAATATATCCAAGACATAAGATTTTCATCATAAGAGAAATATCAAGGATTAGTCATAAGCTCATGTCTTGCATGTATCCAATGGAGTTTCTACTCCAAGTTTGAAGCATCAATGACGTTCAATTCTCCTCTCAACCTGCAAAACACTTTCTCATCAAGAGGTTTAGTGAATATATCCACTAATTGCTTTTCGGTGCGAACATGCTTAAGATCAATGTCACCCTTAGCAACATGATCTCTAATGAAATGATGACGAACTTCAATATGCTTAGTTCGACAATGTTGCACATGATTATGACCAATTTTGATAGCACTTTCATTGTCACAAAGCAATGGAACATGTTTCACATATATCCCATAATCTTTAAGAGTTTGGGTCATCCAAAGTAATTGAGCACAACATGAACCAGCGGCAATGTATTCCGCTTCGGCGGTGGATAAGGATACCGAGTTTTGTTTCTTGGAAGACCAAGACACAAGAGATCTACCAAGAAATTGACAAGTACCCGAAGTGGACTTTCTATCAACCTTGTCTCCGGCATAGTCCGAGTCGGAGTAGCCAACAAGATCGAAAGAGGCCCTCTTAGGATACCAAATGCCAAAATTTGGTGTATGGATTAAGTATCTCACTATCCTTTTCACAGCCTTAAGATGACATTCTTTAGGAGCAGCTTGATATCGTGCACACATGCACACACTTAGCATAATATCGGGACGTGAAGCACATAGATATAACAATGAACCAATCATAGAGCGATAAACCTTTTGATCAACCGGTTCACCATCTTTGGTCAAATCAAGATGTCCACTAGTAGGCATGGGTGTAGACATACCTTTGCATTCTTGCATATTGAACTTCTTGAATAAGTCCTTAGTGTACTTCGTTTGAGAGACAAAAGTACCTTCCTTAGTTTGCTTGATTTGCAACCCAAGAAAGAATTTGAGTT
Organism: Triticum aestivum; assembly: GCF_018294505.1. Taxonomy (NCBI): domain Eukaryota; kingdom Viridiplantae; phylum Streptophyta; class Magnoliopsida; order Poales; family Poaceae; genus Triticum; species Triticum aestivum. The sequence goes on from NC_057813.1 coordinate 555,827,149, forward strand.
CACTCATCATTGACATCTCAAACTTCTCCGACATTAGCTTTCCAAACTTCTCACTAAAATGAGGGTTAGTTGAACCAAATATAATATCATCAACATAGATTTGGCACACAAATAGTTCACCATTAACCCTTTTAGTAAAGAGTTGGAATCAATTTTCCCAATTTCAAAGCCTTTTTCAATAAGGAACTTGGTCAAGCATTTATACCATGCTCTAGGAGCTTGTTTAAGACCATAAAGAGCTTTGTGAAGTTTGTAAACATGATTGGGTTTCTTAGGATTGACAAAGCCGGGAGGTTGTTTAACATAAACTTCCTCCTCTATTTCACCATTTAGAAAAGCACTTTTAATGTCCATTTGGTACAATGTGATATCATGGTGATTAGCATAGGCAAGTAAGATGTGAATAGACTCAAGTCTAGCAACGGGAGCATAAGTCTCACCATAGTCCATACCTTCGACTTGTGTGTAGCCTTGGGCGACGAGACGTGCTTTGTTGCAAACTACTTGTCCATCTTCATCTTGCTTGTTGCAAAACACCCATTTGGTACCGATGATGTTGTGGTTGTTGTCGGGCTTCTCAACCAATGTCCAAACTTGGTTCCTCTCAAAGTTGTGTAGCTCTTCATGCATAGCGTTTATCCAATCCGGATCTTCCAATGCTTCTTCGACCTTCATAGGTTCAATGCTAGAGATGAAAGAATAGTTTTCACAAAAGTTAGCTAGACGAATTTTAGAGCGAGTGATTCTCCCGGTTTGAATATCATTGTAGATTTGCTCGACGGGATGGTCTTTAGCAATTCTTGCTCGAACTCGTGAAAGCTTTTGCTTTGATCTTGGTTGAACATCTTCTTCATCTTGTTCTTCTTCTTGGCCTTCTTCATTGTTGGCATTGTCGTTCTCTTGTCATGGTGGAGAAGGAGGTTGTTGACGTTCTTGATGCACTTCCTCATTTCCTTCATCTTGGTGTGTCCTACTTGTGGATGCTTCCGTGTCAACTCTTGGTTCACCTTGTCGTGAAGTAGAAGCTTCCACTTGGACGGACGAAGTACTCTCCTTCACCTCCGTTGGACGAACCTTGCCAATAGACAAGTCTTGGATTGCTTCCAAAGGATCTTTGTCTCCTACATCAATTGGCAATTGCTCTACTTGCGAGCCGTTAGATTCATCAAACTTCACATCTACCGTCTCTTCAACCTTTCGGGTGAAACTGTTGTAGACACGGTAAGTGTGAGAGTTTGAGCCATAACCTAGCAGGAAACCTTCATGAGACTTAGGAGCAAATTTAGAACGACGATGCTTATCAAGAATGTAGCACTTCGAGCCGAATACTGGAAAGTATCCAACTTGGGGTTTGTTACCGGTGAGGAGCTCGTATGCCGTCTTGCCGAGTAGCTTGTGAAGATACAAGCGATTTGTTGCATGGCAAGCTGTCTCAACCGCTTCTGCCCAAAAGTGCTTCGGCGTTTTGTACTCATCAAGCATCGTTCTCGCCATTTTGATGAGCGTCCGGTTCTTCCTCTCAACAACTCCATTTTGTTGAGGTGTGTACATAGCCGAGAACTCGTGTGAAATCCCTTCTTCATCAAGAAAGGTGTCCACATTTGCGTTCTTGAACTCCGCTCCGTTGTCGCTGCGAACCTTCTTGATCTTCACTTCAAATTGATTTTGGGCCTTCCTAGCGAAGTTTTTGAAGATCTTCTGAACCTGCGATTTATCATCAAGAAAGAACACCCACGTAAATCTTGAAAAATCATCGACTATAACTAGACCAAAAGAATTTCCACCGAGACTCTTGTAAGAGTTGGGACCAAAGAGATCCATGTGAAGTAGCTCGAGTGGCCTCTTTGTGGTCATGATGTTCTTCACGGGATGCCTTCCTCCAACCTGTTTACCTGCTTGACAAGCACTGCAAAGTCTATCCTTATCAAATATGACATCATTAACTCCAAGGATATGATTTCCCTTAATAAGCTTGTCAAGGTTTCTCATGCCAACGTGACCTAGTCGTCTATGCCATAACCAACCTTTTGAGGATTTAGCAATGAAGCAAGTTTTAGATTGAGCCTTTTTAGTGAAATCAACAATGTAAAGATCACCTCTACGTATACCGGTAAAGACCATTTTATGATTGTCTCGATGAAACACTTGGCAATCAACTTCAGTAAATAAGACATTGAAACCAAAGTCAGCAAGTCTAGATACTGAAAGTAAGTTGTATCCAAGAGATTCAACGAGCATGACATTTTGTATGGAGCTATCATGTGAGATGGCCACCTTACCGAGGCCAACCACCTTACCCTTTGAGTTGTCACCGAAAGTGACATACTTTCGAGGACTATCATTATCAGCAAGCTCACGAAACATGTCTTTATCTCCGGTCATGTGATCGGTACATCCACTGTCAAGGACCCATTCCTTTCCTCCTGACATATATCCCCGAAGATTTGCCATAAGACCAAAATGTCTCATTGCATCATCAAGATCGAAGTCACTATCATCATCCTCATCATAGTATCCATGTTCAACATCATCATGTGGTGGATCAAATCCTAGAGAGGGTGATTCGTTAGAGTGATTTTGACAATGATCTTGTCTATGAATTTTTATAGCTTCGGAAATAATATCACTAATAATACCAACATTTCCTTTGGCACGCATAAGGTTTGTAAGCTCAAATAGACGATCACCAAACATAGGATCACTAGTATTCATCTTACTCAAGGCAATAGACTTATGGAGAATTTCATCAAGATTTTTCAAAGAATAATCTGGAAATCGTTCCTCAAGAAATTTCCATATAGTGTAGGCACACTCAAGAGTAGGCAGTTTTATAATCAAGTTTCTAGGCAAGCCTCTAGTGATAAGATTAACAGTTCTAACATTCCTAATCATGTCAATTGACTCATCAAGAGTAGGATGCATATGATCAACACAAGGTGCACAAGGACTAGCAATGTACTTGTTCAAATGATATTGATTGAAAATTACAAGCATCTCATTTTTCCACTCATGAAAATACTCTCCATCAAGAATAGGCACTCTATGTCTAAGACTCCCCAAAGTAGACTCATCCATCTTCCTCCAATGGTGATTAAACCAAAGCAATGGAGACCAATGCTCTGATACCACTTATAGGACCTTGAGAAGAGGTGTCTAGAGGGGGGGGGGGGTGGGGATTAGACACTAAGTACCAAAGTTGCAGTTTTTAGCCTTTTTAAACTTAAGTGGAGTTTAGGCACAAGTTTAACATTCACAACACATAGCAAGCAAGCATGCAAAGAGTATATGAGCAGCGGAAAGTAAAGCATGCAACTTGCAAGAATGTAAAGGGAAGGGTTTGGAGGATTCAAACGCAATTGAAGACACGGATGTTTTTGGCGTGGTTCCGATAGGTGGTGCTATTGTACATCCACGTTGATGGAGACTTCAACCCACGAAGGGTAACAGCTGCGCGAGTCCATGGAGGGCTCCACCCAAGAAGGGTCCACGAAGAAGCAACCTTGTCTATCCCACCATGGCCGTCGCCCACGAAGGACTTGCCTCACTAGCGGTAGATCTTCACGAAGTAGACGATCTCCTTGCCCTTACAAACTCCTTGGTTCAACTCCACAATCTTGTCGGAGGCTCCCAAGTGACACCTAGCCAATCTAGGAGACACCACTCTCCAAGAAGTAACAAATGGTGCGTTGATGATGAACTCCTTGCTCTTTTTCTTCAAATGATAGTCTCCCCAACACTCAACTCTCTCTCATATGATTTGGATCTGGTGGAAAGAGGATTTAAGTGGAAAGCAACTTGGGAAGGCTAGAGATCAAGATTCATATGGTAGGAATGGAATATCTTGGCCTCAACACATGAGTAGGTAGTTCTCTTTCAGAAATATTAAGTTGGAAGTGTAGGTTTAGTCTAATGGCTCTCTCCATGAATGAAGAGGAGGTGGAGGGGTATATATAGCCTCCACACAAAATCTAACCGTTACACACAATTTACCAAACTCGGTGGGACCGATTCAACAGACTCGGTCGGACCGATTTAGTAAACCTAGTGACCGTTAGGATTTTCGGTGGGACCGAAATGCAACTCGGTAGGACCGATATGGTTAGGGTTAGGGCATAATGTAATCTCGGTGAGACCGATTACACAAACTCGGTAGGACCGATTTTGGTAATTAGCTAACCAGAGAATTGGTCAGGCAAACTCAGTTGGACCGATTATCAAACTCGGTGGGACCGATTTTGGTAATGAGTCAACCAGGAAGTTTGCATTGTAATCTCGGTAGTACCGATTGCTCAAACTCGGTGAGACCGATTCTGATAATGGGCATACACAGAGAGATTACAATCCCATCTTGGTGAGACCGAGATCCCTATCGGTGATACCGATTTGCCTAGGGTTTGTGGCAGTGGCTAAGACATCAAAACTCGGTGGCGCCGGATAGAAAGAATCAGTGCGGCCGAGTTTGACTTTAGGTTTAGGACATATGTGGATGTGAGAAAGTGGTTGAGGGTTTTTGGAGCATATCACTAAGCACATGAAGCAAGAGGCTCATTAAGCAACACCTCATCCCTCCTTGATAGTATTGGCTTTCCTATAGACTCAATGTGATCTTGGATCACTGAAATGTAAAATGAAGAGTCTTGAGCTTGAATCTTGAGCCAATCCTTTGTCCTTAGCATCTTGAAGGAGTTCCCACATCCTTTAGTTCATGCCACTCCAATGTTGAACTTATCTGAAATATACTAGATAAAAGTGTTAGTCCAACAAGAGATATGTTGACATTAATTACCAAAACCACCTAGGGAGCACTTGTGCTTTCAGTTCCTTTCTTTGGGTTGTCATGCTAAGCATGATCATGAAACCTCAGCTTCGATCAATGTGGGAGGAAAATACTGAGGATTTAGTTCGGGGAAAGCTTCCAAACTCTGTGGTCTAGATGAACCCAAATTTTCACTTCCATTGCGACCGTTTATAATCTGAAAGTGGCCCATCATCAGCTTCTACCCCCTTGTAGATGCTATGCAGGGTGTTTCCGAAATAACAAAACAACCCTTAGCCGACGTCTCGGTGCCCGAAGGTGGTTGTGTTGGCGGAAACGAGGCAATCAGATATGCGGGCTTTATAATGTTCACTTAGTCATAGGAGCTTAAAGTTGGAGGCCAGCAAGTAGCCCTCCGCTTTGTGTTCGGCGACAGCCGAGGTCAAGCCGTAAACACTTCGGCCAATGTTATGAGTGGCCCGTCATTTAACATAGTCATTGGACTGCTGACTAGTTTACGCTTATTGTGGCAGTTAGTTTTCGGCTTTCTCTACTGCGGTGCTTAACCATGCGAGCTGGAAGCAGAATTGCAGTGGTTCTCCCTTTGCACACCTAGTCGAACAAAGCGGAACATAGGAGGCAAGCACAGGAGCCGGGCAACCCAACTATTGACCGAAGACACAATTTGAAACTGATGCATATATAGCAATATCCGATAATTTTTGCCGAATCTCTAAAGGTGTCCGACATTGCACTGCGAGACTTATGCGGAAAACACACAAATAGTTTAAAAGTGTCATAAACTTGGAAAACCAAGAAACGTCAGTAAAAACTTGACGTCTGAACAAGATCAAGTGTTCGGTGCCAATCCTAAAATTGGTCTTAGAAAAAAATTGTGCTTCTGTCGTGCTTTAACATGACACATCCTATCTCAAGACTTCAAGCGGGTCAGCCTATGGCTTCAACCTCCTATCCCGAAGGCGGAGTACTTAGGCTCCCCGGCTATTGACCACACACTCTCGTCGAAAAAAAGGAGTGATAGAAAAAAAGACTTTGCAGCGACTAGGAAGAAGAACACTTATTATAAAACAACTCACATAAATTTAAGAGCCCCCGAGTGACTTGGGTAAAAGAATTTTATGTTATAATGATTGTGCGTACCGAAGTACTTATATCATATCTGTGTTCACCCAAACTTTGAACGTGTTGTAACCGACCGTCGGCTTCTCCCTCTTCGGTCAAGGACCGAAGAGTGTTATGTACTCCACCTATCGAGAATATCGATGGTGTTTCCGATAACCAGGCAATCAGGCCATAAGGCTATAACAGACAAAGCATGCTCAAGGAACTTATGCTATATTACTAACAAAGTGTAAGAAGCATCTTCGAAGAAAATAGTACCCCCACCGATACCTTTCTTCGGTTGCTCATTATTATTATGAGACTTGTGCAATAGATTTTTTGTACTCATGAGTTCCGTTGTGTGCCGACCATTGTTGAAAACAGTAAGAGTGCTAGCTTTCAGCTTTACCCAGTCTGAGGTCCAGCTCGGATGAACCGATTGTAACAATCGTAGAGGTGCTCCCTTTACTCCCTAGCCAAACAATCGGGAACGTAGGGGTAAGCACAGGAGCCAGTCAACCCAGCTTGCAAGTTGCTTAAGTCAACGTGGTGCATATTGTGGCGTAATACACGAACAAGGAACGAAGCCGTACAAGTATAATCATATGCAAGAGGAAAAGCTCCATCAAGGGAGCCCCCAAATAAATGAGGTATTTGAATATGTGCGTCACAAACAAAGTTTTGACAAGGAACTTTGTCACAAACAACTTTGTGCCAAAAAGTATAATGCTTGTTTGAACCGAACAAAATTTAAAACTGAAAGTTTTTGAGCATGAAAGCAACTTAGCTGGTTAATGTGCTCGATGTTGATGATGCGATTCGGGCTTGTGGCGGTATGAAGACGCCCATTGATTTGCGACAGATCCGACAAGGTTCGCAGTCCTCGGCATGGCCGAGGTCCTAACCCCAGGCCCGAGGTGTCTGAGCAAGGAGTTCGGCACTCCGGAGTAGTGACCGCGTAACGCAGTCAAAATTGATTACCTGCACACATAAAAGCGTGCAGTCCAGGAAATAATAATGTATGTATATATAATCCTTGCTTAATTTCTTTACGCAAAAAATATTTTATTTAAAGAGATGTGGCCTGGCGCTGGAGCCAATGTCGATGCAGGGCGTCAGCGCGACGCAGTGAAGGTGTGACAAAAGCCTGAATTTGCAGGGCGGTCCGGGCTCCGGATACGGCGTTTGCCGAACTATGTACGGAAACTGACCAAACCACCACACAACCATTTTTAATGTGGCCGCCATTTGATAGAACTGTGTATAGATGATGGAACAAACCAGAGTAATAATTCCTTAAGAAAAATAAACCCAACAAAAAAAATTGTTAGGATTAATAGCACCTGGTTTGTTTGTTGTAGCATTCCAAAGAAAAGCGACTCCCAAAATTGGGAATCGATCCACACACCCATTGCCTGATGGACGATAAAGCAACGACATGGCGAAGTTGGCAAAGGTTGGCTCACCGAGGCAAAAGCCCGTGGTCCAGCTAATGTGATGAAGCTGGTTGGCCGGTGACGCCGAAGTCTCCGAAATAAGTTGATGAAGGGATGACGAAGCCCCCAGTCCAGGCGAGGAGACAGAGCAGGTCAGTGAGGAGATGTGTCAGCCGAGGTGTTGAAGTAGTTCGGCATGGTGGACGTCGGCTCGATGAAGCAACGGTTCAGGCATGCCGATGCAGGTCGTAGCGTGTGACATGGTCAATGCTGGCTTGATGAAGTGACCGTGCGGCGATGCCGGTGTGCCCGCTCTGTTTAATCCGTGGGGCGGTGATGTTGGTGACGATTTATCCTTCGCGATGCCGAACTATTGTTCGGCTGGCCGAGATGATGATCCGAAGGAGTTAAGCTCGGCTCAACAAAGCGGTGACGTGTCTAGCACAGGTCGGCCGCCGTGGAGTGATGTTATCGGGCCGGATTGACACCTGCACGATGGTGAAGATCGTATTGTAAAAATACTTTTAATATTAATGGGATGTGTTTGAGAATAAAACACAATACGCGAACGAAAACGTCCTTCAAAAAGGATGTCCGAAATCCCGTTTGTAAAGGAGATGAACTCGGGTCAGATTCGTTCTCGCGCAGAAAACAGATCCAAAAAGTGATGCACTAATCGGAAGGTTACCGGAGTTTGGACGGTCGAATCGAGCTGAATTTTTGGCAGGTGGTAGATATGGGAATTCCGCAGCCGATCAACGGTTGGATCTTCCAAAGGACGTCCGAGATAGATGCTGGACACCCCGCTCCAAACTCATTCGGATTCTTGTCCAGATTCAACAGGGATCCGGTATATCAGAGATTGTCAGAGATTCCTCCATCGGAACTCGAAGAAACTTTTCCAGGGTTGTTGTAGACTTAATTCCACATAATTCCACTGAAGCAATCATTTAGGCGACACTCGAGGAGGCAGTGGCGGCGGATACGAGTTTGCTATCCAGAAAAATAGCACGGTCGCCCGAGGGCAATGTTGACGTTGAGCCCCCGAGCTCCACGGATGACTTCTCCATGATCTTGATAGATATCGGAGTTTGATGTTGATGAAGGCCCTCATCCGAACATGACGATCGGAGATAGGGCGCAGTCCTCGGTCAAGCCAAGGTGACCATTCGAGCTGGTGATGAAGAAAATGACGTCGCAATTGACCTGCAGTTGAGCCATTGATCCTTTCGCCGATCACACAACAGAACTCTCAATGAAAGCACCAATGTCGGTGTCAAAACCAGCGGATCTCGGGTAGGGGATCCTAAGCTGCGCATCTTAGGATCGATGGTAACATGAACACGGGATTTTACCCAGCTTCGGGCTCTCTTGATGAGATAATACCCTACATGCTGCTTGATTGACTATAATGAGTATAGGGGTTACAAGAGTTGATCTACCTCGAGATCATATGTTGTGGTCTAAACCCAGGAGGTATGATGAGTAATGTCATAATCTATCGACTAGCCTGGCCTCGGTTTATATAATGTACGAGCGGCCTAGGATAACAAGAGTCCTAGCCAAATACGCCGGTGGGGAGGAGTCCTTGTCTTGATCACCAAGTCTTGTGGAATCTTCCTTGTATGCGGCAACTGTCCGAACTGGCCCATGAGTATACGGCCATGGGGGTCCTTGGCCCAATCTAACTGATCGGGAGACGACGTGATGAGTACCCCCTAGTCCAGGACACCGTCAGCGTGCCGACCATGATCACATCGACTTTGGAACCATTTCCCACGCGCATCGTCACCTTGTCCTTAGCCAATCTTCGCTTAATCTATAGCCCCTGTTTCGAGTTGCAAATATGAGCAACAGAACCAGTATCAAATACCCAGACGCTACTGCGAGCATTAGTTAAGTACACATCAATAAAATGTATATCAAATATACCTTTCACTTTGCCATCCTTCTTATCTGCCAAATACTTGTGGAAGTTCCGCTCCCAGTGAGCAGTCCCTTTGCAGTAGAAGCACTCAGTTTCAGGCTTAGGTCCAGACTTGGATATCTTCTCTTGAGTAGCAACCTTTTTGCCGTTCTTCTTGAAGTTCCCTTTCTTCCCTTTGCCCTTTTTATTGAAACTAGTGGTCTTATTGACCATCAACACTTGATGCTCCTTTTTTATTTCTACCTCCGCGGCCTTTAGCATTGTGAAGAGCTCAGGAATAGTCTTTTTCATCCCTTGCATATTATAGTTCATCACGAAGCTTTTGTAGCTTGGTGGCAGTGATTGAAGAACTCTGTCAATGACACTATCATGAGGAAGATTAACTCCCAGATGAGTGAAGTCGTTGTGTTACCCAGACATTCTGAGTATGTGTTCACTGACAGAACTATTCTCCTCCATCTTGCAGCTATAGAACTAATTGGAGACTTCATATCTCTCAATCCGGGCATTTTCTTGAAATATCAACCTCAACTCCTGGAACATCTCATATGCTCCATGACGTTCAAAACATCGTTGAAGTCCCGATTCTAAGCCGTAAAGCATGGCACACTAAACTATTGAGTAGGCATCAACACGCGTCTGCCAGGCATTCACAATGTCTGCAGTAGCGGGCACGGATGGTACACCTAACAGTGCTTCCAGGACGTAATTCTTCTATGCAGCAATGAGGATAATCCTCAAGTTACCACTACAAAAAAGACACATCCGTGACATTTTGGGCCGAAAGAAAATTTGTTCTGTCATACTTATGACACTTCTATGACGATAATTGTGACAAAACCTGGTATCATCATAGATGTGGTGGGCTCCTACTTCTATGACAAAAAATCATGACAGAAAATGGGCTTTTCATCCTGGGCGGGCCGGAGACGCAGCTGCATGACATTCTTTGGTCCGTCTGTCATGGAAATGTCACGACAGATGTCCTAGCAGAAGGACTTAGTCGTGGAGCCATTGCAACTAGGAAGCTTAAAGGGGTTAAAAAGGGACAAAGAACACGGGAGTTTATACTAGTTCGGCCCCTTGCAGTGAAGGTAAAGGCCTAATGCAGTTTGAGGTGGTATTGCTTATGTCTCGATTACTAGGGAGCGAATCCGCTTAACCTAGCTTTCGATCCGATGTTACTTTCCCTGAACTGCCGCCGGGTCGTCCCTTTATATACAGAGGTTGATGCCCAGCGGCTCACAGACTCCCGTCCGGCTCATAAACAGTGTCCGGCTCGATGACTATCTATTCTTGCCTTACAATACAAGTCATACATACATGGCGGTTTATTTCTACGGGCCTTAAGTCGCCTTTGGGCTTTAGGCCCTTAGTTGAACCGCCATCTTCAAATATCTTTGTGGGTTTAATAATGATGAATTGCCATAGGTATAACCCGGCCCGTCCTAGGCGGGTCATACCTAATAGTTATATCCCCAACATTAGGCCTCATATTGATTTGAACTGGTTCATGTCAATCTTCAACATTTAGGAAAAATCTTCTCCTCTTCATCTGCACGAGAGTTTATAACCCGCCATGACGTCATCTTCTGGATTGGTGATAACCCACCATGACGTCACCTGTCATTAAATCACACTTTGTCTAACATATCTCAACGGACCTTTATCTTTAATAACCGCTCCGAAAATCGAGGCGTCTGGGCAGCTGGATAACCATGTTTTGGTCTCCTCGTTTTTCGTGCCCACTTATGAGTCTTTCCTTATAAATAGGCACGACCAGTATTTCCTCATTCTCCCCCTTTCCAGCATCTTCTTCCTCTCATGACCCTCTGCCGCTCGAGCTCCGCCGCCGCCGCAGAGCACCTCGTCCTCCTCAACCTCGGCCGCTGCATCAACCTGTGTTGGACCAGAGTACACCGGCGCCCCACTGCAGTTGAATCTGCACCTGTAAGTGCTTCTTCTCCTGCGCGTTAGATCGCATTAGGGTTCCTGAGTGTTCATCGTGTTCTTCGTGGGTTCTCCATAATTCCTCCACCGCAACATCTTTTGATCCAAAAACAGTATAGAACTTATGCGGTGGTTGTTTTGCCCCTTCTTTCGATACCAGCGGGTCCCCTTTCTTTGGAAACAGATCTCATTAGAGCTTACGAACTCCCTGTACTGGTTTTTTAGTTCTTGAATTATTTTCTTTTTCTGAACTACCACTGATCCAAAATAATAGCTGCAGCCTGTAAAACCTGTTTGTATGGTACTTAGCAAAAAAACTGCATCTTGATAGATCCACCTAGTCATGGCGGCTCATACCATCGGCTTCAATTGTAATGTTCAATTGACAACATCAAACTACTCACGGCGGCTTAAATAACCTGAACTAATTATTCATATACCATTAGGCCCCATTATAAGCCGTCAGTCTGATATGTGCTGTAATACCTTTTCCTCTGGCTTAATTTTGAACCGGCCAATTTATTCTTCTCTTTTTAGGCTTCCTTCTTCACAATGCCGCCCAAAACAGTCACTTCCTGTAACTGGGTTTGCTCCATTGTCACGAAAAGTACACTCAAAGATTTTGTGAAAACCGGCTATCTGCCCAAAAAGGATGTCATGTCTTACTGCCCCCCTAAGCCGACGAAAGAGAAACCTCAACCCAAGGAAGGGGAAGTTATTGTCTTTACTGATCACATGAACCGGGGCTTTTCGCCACCCAGCTCAAAGTTCTTCAGAGACGTTCTGCGCTTTTTTGACCTCCATCCTCAAGACATCGGACCCAATTTCGTGTCTAATATATGAAACTTTCAAGTGTTCTGTGAAGTATACCTCGGAGAAGAGCCCAGCTTGGAACTTTTCAGAGAATATTTTTACTTGAACCGCCAAAATGAATATTCCAACGGACCTAGCTTGGAACTTGGCGGGGTTTCAATCCAACGACAGAGAGACGCCATCTTTCCATATGCGCAGCTACCGAGTCATCCCAAAGACTGGAACCAGACATGGTTCTACTGCCAAGATACATCTCCGGTTGATGAGAACCCTCTGGCCGGCTTTCGAGCCCTGCGTCTTGAATCCAATCATCCACTCCCTGATAAGTTGTCAACTGATGAGCGCCAGAAGCTCACCCCCACCATTGCAAAAGTTAAAGCTCTGTTGGGGAACGTCTTAAATGGCATTGATTTGGTCCAGTGTTGGGTTGCCTGGAGGATTATCCCCTTGAGCCGTCGCCCTGGTTTAATGTGCACTTACAACGGTGACACTAAGGATCCTTTACGCCACAGCCCCGATGAGTCAACTGAGGATCTTATCAATGACATGACGAAATCACTTCTCAATGAAAGCCTAGCAGACTGTGGCAAGGTGGGCCTAAGCCCTTTCTGCATAGCTAACCCGGCTCCAGGGGTAAACTGCCAAACTTTAATTAATTTACCTTTATCTTTGATGATTTTCTCAGGCTGACAACGAGTTTTGGAAGAAAGAATATGACCATGAGGCTGCAAAGAGAGCCAGGAAGGCCAAGAAAGCCGCCAGGAAAGCCACCAAGAAGAGAGGAAAAAAGCCCAGCGCTTCTGAATTGTTTCAACTAGAGGACTCGCCAGAGTCGGAGGTAGCTCTTGACTCTCTTGGCTCCTTCTTTAACTATCTTATTGACACTGATTATCACCAGGGTGACGCGACAACGAGTCAGGGAGTGGAAGAAGAGGTAACTATTATTTCCTCCGACTCTGAGCCTTTGCCAAGACAAAAAATCCGAAGAGTAACCGGAAAGTAAGATTTTTGCACCCCTTAGCAAGGTTGTCAGAATCATGATTCTATTGTACGATTCTACGACTTTATGATCCAAACTAACCCCTATGATTCTACAATTTTCGTTCATAGAATCTACGTTTTTACGATCCTGATAGTGAAGATTCTATGATTTGCGATCCTGCCATCAGAGCTCCGATCCGATTTAGAATCATGATTCTGACAACCTTTCCCCTTAGCTCATCTGGGTCCTCACTTTATTTTGACGCAACAGCTGCTCGAGAGCCGGCGGCAAACTCGGACAAGCAAGGATGCAGAACTCTCTTTCGGCTTGCCGAACATACCAAGGAAACATTGAAATGAGGTCACCCCTGGCTTAAACTCTTTTTATCCTTTAGCGGGTATCACTCGTCAACCGCTCAACTCTTCTGATTCAAATTACCAGGAAACTTCACATTCTTCTTCCGGCAATTCAATTCAGTCAAATTTGATGGCTTTCAAGACCGCTCCAAGGTAATGGCGATTTACTTTATCCTTTACTCGTTATAATCCTTTCATATTTGTACTGACCTTCTTGACCTATGTAGTGGAAAAGCATAGCCCAGTAAGAGGACAAAGAAGAACAAGTTGGCTGAAGAGCCTATAGTCCATGAGCCGGAGCTTCAAACCACAACACCTGAGGCCTTTGTTCCTGAGCCGCTTGAGCCGGTTCATGACATGCCAACAACCTCTGACCCCCCTATGGAGCGAGCCATTGATGAGTCTGTAAACCCTGAAGCTTCTATTCCACCAAAGATGGCTGATATTCATGATGATGATGTGGAAATCACTGCAACCGGCTTTAGAGAACCAGGAAGGCCCACTGTGCTGGCCAAGCATACTGCCAAGGAGGAGCACATTGAACATGTAAAGTCAGATATGATATTGTTGATTACTCTCACTTGAGCACTGGTGAAGTTTTTTCTGGCTATCTTAGTCAAGTGCACAGCAGCCGTGATCTTGAAGTTGATATGGTGAAACAAACGCACCAGAAATTTGAGGTATGAATTCTTCCTATATTGAGATATGTTTACTATACCATCCCCCAAGTCTACTGTTTATGATAAATATGTTGTAGACTTCAGATGAACCATGAACATAAGTCATATCCTTTGGTAGAATCCTTTGATCATCTGACTTAATCTGTAGTCCCCAAGGGCTGGTTTAATCAGCATGAATGAACCGGTCCTTTATATCCATGTGCAGAAGATGATACGTGCCTAGTTTTGAACAACAATACGCACTACCCCCCCCCCCCAAGTGCCAAGTACCCTTTGCTTGCAAAGTGCTTGGGACTTATTCTCTTAAGCCGCCACTTAGATATAACTTTCGGTAGACATTAGCCCCCAAGTGCCAAGTGTTGTTGCATGCAAAAGGCTTGGTACTTTATATGTTGAACCAACTATTGAATCATAATAGTGATCCGGTTTATGAACAGACAACCACTGCTGAACTTCAAACCGAGCTGTCTATGTTGAAGACCCATCTGGAACTGCAAGAGGCTGAAACCCAGAAGGCGAACTCAAAGTTCGAATTTACTGTGGCTGAATCAGAAAAAGTTATGGCTGACTTTAAAGTTGAGAAGGACGCCTGGGCTGAGGAGAAAATTGCCTTAACCCAATGGGCTGAGAAGGTAGAAGCGTCTCTCCAGGAAGCAACCACTGAACTTACCGTCTTAAAGCGCCAAGTATTTCAGATGGTGTCTACTATTTTTGGTAAGCCGTCTGACGACTGTCAAATTTGAATATCCTCCTTGATGATATTATCTGCTCTTAACGCCTTTGTGACTATTATGCAGGCCCTAGGAGCAGCAATCTCAACCAAGACATGCTTGTAAAGTTAAAGGCGGTTTACACACTAGTAGAGCAACTTTACACTGGTGCTTAGTGTGCATTGGCTGTAGTTGCTCTGTCTAATGAAGCCCCCACACTCTTGGTTGATGTGCTCAAGAAGCTTTCTGTACTTCCCTAGTGGTTTAATGAATTAAAATGATCATCTGCAAGAGCCGGAGCCGTAATTGCTTTGAGCCGGGCCAAAGCATGGCTACCGGAATTAGACCCGGCCGACATCTCTATTGGGTACCCAAGCCTCAAGGAAGATGGCACTTCATTTGAACAGGAGGACTTCACTACTTGTGTGAAGGAGATACGCCCTGTGGCCACCCTGATTGCCAATGAGATAGACCTCACCAAGTACCATCCGGCTTATGACACGGGAAATCAGAGGATGTCGACACCATGTTGTAAAGTGACATGCCTGATCCCCCCGATCCGTAAGCACACCTTCGCCCCTGAAGTTGACCCGTCCAAGCTAATTGACGACGAAGATGAATTTCAACCTTTGAATGGCATTGACTGGTCGTCATCAACCTTCCAGGACATGGAACATGACAAAGAAGCGGAGAGGGTTGATCCAGAAGCCTCAGGCCAGCAAAGGCAGGAAGATTGATCCACTGGGCGGTTCATATATGTGACTGTAAAAAATAGTTCATTACTTAGACTCGGGGAGTCATGTAATAGGATAGTAATGACTTTGCTCTGTCATGCCATCATGCACGTTTTTGTGCTCAACACTGTTAAGCCGCCCTCTTATATTCATCCTCTTTACACTTATTATTCGTTTGACTTGTGCATAAGAAAATCCTTGAGCTATCCTACACACAGAAATAAATCGCAAGAACCCTTGGCGGTTTACCGCAGGGCGGGTCATAATATCTCACATATAACCACTGATGTGTAAAAAATAGTCATGGATAAGACTAGTATGAATTAGAACTTGAAACATAACTATAATAGCAATATCATGCCTGTGATATTGAATTGTACTGCCGGTTTATGTGACCTGTGCAGTAAGGGTGATAACCCAATCTTTAAAAGCCAAAACTTCCAAGTGTTTTATGTCTCTCATGTATTGGCGGCTTATTGTCCGAAGTCAAGCCGGGTTAATTGAAACCACATACATGCTTCAGATGTAAGCAAAAAAGTATCAAGAGAAACCTGGAAAACTGTTTCAAAAGACTTAATCAATAAGGAGAGAAAATACACGAGGCTTCTGATTCGAATACAATCAGTAAGCCAGATCAAAAAAGAGTTAATGGCTATATTCTCTTTGGTGAACGACACCTATGTTTGAATAGGAAGCCAGACCAAAAGGGTTAATGACTATGTTCTCTTTGGTGAATGACACCTATGTTTGAACAGGAAGCCCCCAAGTGGCTTTTGGCATTGCACTGATCAAGTGGGTACCGACAACTATGTTCTCTTTGGTGAGTGACACCTATGTTTGAACAGGAAGCCCCCAAGTGACCTTAAGTTTTGGCATTGCGCCGATCAAGAGGGTACCGACAACTATGTTCTCTTTGGTGAGTGACACCTATGTTTGAACAGGAAGCCCCCTAGTGACCTTGAGACATTTTTTAACGACTCTAATTCAAATACGATCAAAGTCGGACCAAAAGGGGTTAAGCTACGATTCGAATATGACCCAGCCCCCAAATGATCAAGAGGTTTGAACAACCATGATTCAAATACGATCAAGAAGCTGTGCCAAAGGAGTTAAGCTTGATTCGAATATGATCAGCCCCCAATGGTCATTTATGATGATGAAGACACATGATCCTTTGAAGATAAAACAACAGAGACCCTGCTTTATTATCATCATCGTAATATATACATGATAAAAATATGAACATCATAAGAGCCGGTGGCTCATGTGTAGTAAGGCCGAAGATGAGCAATATTCCACGACTGACGGGTCTCCTCCTCCGACTTACGTGAGTCTTTGTGCTCTTGAACATCGATAAGGTAGTATTACCCATTGTTCAAGTTCTTGCTGACTGACCAGAAAGGGCCCTTCCCAAGGTGGGGATAATTTGTGTGCATCAGTTTGATCCTGGATGAGTCGGAGCACCAAATCACCTTCTTGAAAGGTTTTGGACTTAACCCGGTGGCTGTGATAACGACAAAGGTCCTGTTGGTAGATCGCCGAGCGGGCTGCCACCAGGTCATGCTTCTCATCTATCAGGTCAAGTGCATCCTGACGCGCTTGCTCATTATCAGCTTCAACGTAAGCCGCCACACGGGGCGAGTCATGGCAGATGTCACTAGGAAGAACTGCCTCTGCTCCACAAACCATGAAGAAAGGCGTGTAACCCGTAGATCTGTTGGGGTTAGTGTTGATACTCCATAGCACTGAAGCTAACTCCTCCACCGAACAACTAGGCGTTCGTTTGATGGGAACCATAAGCCGGGGCTTGATGCCTTTAAAAATTTCTTGATTAGCTCTTTCAACTTGACCATTGGATTGGGGGTGAGCTATTGATGAAACGTCAAGACGAATATGCTCACATTGACAAAACTCCTCCATGGCACCCTTGGATAGATTAGTGCCATTGTTAGTTATAATGCTATGTGGAAAGCCAAAATGAAAAATTACCTTTTTCAGGAATTGAACCGCCGTGGCTGCGTCACACTTGCTAACTGGCTCTGCCTTGACCCACTTTTTGAATTTATCAACCGCCACCAAAAGGTGGGTCTTTTTATCTTTGGACCTTTTGAAAGGACCAACCATATCGAGCCCCCAGACTGCAAATGGCCAAGTATTTGGAATCATCCTCAATTCTTGAGCCGGCACATGAGCTCGTCGTGAGAATTTCTTACAACCGACACATCTCATGACTAAATCTTCTGCATCAGCATGAGCCGTTAGCCAATAAGATCCATGACGAAAAGCTTTGGCCACAAGGGACTTTGAACCGGCATGGTGACCACAATTTCCTTCATGAATGTCACGAAGAATCTCATAGCCTTCCTCAGGAGAAATGCAACGCTGATACGCCCTAGTGACATTGCGATGGTGTAACTCGCCATTGGCAATTATCATTGACTTAGACCGCCAGGTTATCTACCTGGCCAAAGTTTCATCCTCAGGCAACTCACCCCGGGTCATGTAAGCCAAATATGGTAGTGTCCAATCTGGAATAATGTGAAGGGCCGCCACCAACTGTGCCTCCGGGTTAGGAATAGCCAAATCTTCCTCTGTAGGAAATTTGATGGAGGGGTTGTGCAGAACAATCCAAGAAAGTGTTAGGTGGCACCGGCTTACGCTGAGACCCTAAACGGCTCAAAGCATCAACTGCCTCATTCTTCCTGCGATCAATGTGTTCCACCTGATAACCCCTGAAGTGCCCAACAATAGCATCAACCTC
Organism: Triticum aestivum; assembly: GCF_018294505.1. Classification (NCBI taxonomy): domain Eukaryota; kingdom Viridiplantae; phylum Streptophyta; class Magnoliopsida; order Poales; family Poaceae; genus Triticum; species Triticum aestivum. Next base: position 555,845,376 of record NC_057813.1, read on the forward strand.
ACGGCGATAAGCCACCATGAGCGGGTCTTTAGAGTCCCATTTGCCTGAAACTTGCTGAGCTACCAAGTCTCACTACACCACAACACTTAATTGGGGGCAATTAACTACCGGGAGAAGTACATAAATAGGAGCGAAAGATCTGCCAGGAATCTTGTTACTGCTAGTAGAAGTAGTTCATGGCAGAATAACTGCCGGTAGAACATGAACAGGAAGGGCAGGGTTACTGCCGGTAACCATGTGTACGTGAGAGGAAACAAAACTGCCGGGACAACTAGAGCATGGCCCATTTTCTGCCGGGACAATGTTGGCGCGCGATACTGAAATTGTTTTGGTCCTAAGCACGCGCTCGCTTGGGAAAGCCGAGTCGTGAAAATGTTGGCACGGAACCAAGTACGAGCCCCCAATCTCTCGATTCATCACTTAAAAAAAGAATCTCTCGATTCATCTTCTCCTCCAAATCGCCCCCAAATCAACTCGACCTGCCCTCCACCACACCACCACCGCCCCCAATCGTCATGTGCCCTCGCCACTGGAACCAACCGATGCACCCCCGCCTACGCCCCCAGCCACCCCGAGTCCCCGACCACTGCCTTCGTCGCCCCCAACACCCCATCGCAGCATCGCTGAGCATACATCTGACACGGATCTAAGCCGCCGCCGACCGGCCCCATCGCCGAGCCACTCCACCGCCGACCACTGCCCTCCGCCGTCCACTGTCCTTTGCCACCACCATACTCTGCGAGCTTCCTCCCCCGAGCAGGACTTGTCACCGGAGCACCGACCAAGGCCGCCTCCTCTACGTCCTCTGCCCCAAGAAACGGAGCGTACATTCCCTCCCGCGAGCAGCTCTGCCTCCTCCACTTCCTTGTCCCAAACCAAAGCATTTGATAGGTGAGATTTGTTTGCTAAGTTTTCTTTTTATTTAGTGTCCAACAATTCTAGTCATGAGATGCAGTGTACTAACCTAAAGCTTCGATTGGCGGAAACCTGGCCAAATTATTTTGGAATATTATTTGTATTCTTTAGTAATCTTATTCTCAAAACATGATGTAGTTTCTCACTCATTGGTTGTTTTCCGTTGTAGACATTTACTTGCTTTGTTCATGTGGTTGTAAGATGTTTAAACCGTTGGGCGCCATAACTTGTTCGTTCTTGCTTGCAGTCGTTGCATTGCTGGAGGAAAGAGTGAGTAAAGATCATGCAGGAATGAGTTTTTAATCCTGCTTGAATCATAGGCAGAAATTTCAGTTGTTTTATCTGTAAAACTACAAAATATGTTCCAGAGGTAAAAACCAAAATGCACTTAAAGCTGGCCAGATTTGGAGATCTTTTTACAAGTTCATGGATTATTGATTTAGGAATTAGGAATTTCTGTATATGACCAAATTTTATCATCCCAGTATCTTGTGTATCTAGTATGGTAGACCGTGGCATGGCCTGCACTAACGTTCACAAGACTGTTGTCTGTCTTAAAAAATGCATCAAAGTTGATGCTTGGTTCGATCTGATCTTTTAGAAAGTGTTTGTGATGCACTCTATAGGGAGCAAGTTGTTGGGTGGCCGCCTATTGGGAGCTACCGGAAGAGCAAACTAGCTGCCAATGCCATAAAGACCAAGGTTGAGAACAAAGGTAGAAGCAAGGAAGGATGCTGCTATGTCAAGGGCAGTATGAATGGAGACCCATACCTAAGGAAGGTCGAACTCAAGACTTAACTCGAGGTATACAAAAACATTTCCCCCTCGGGCAATATCCCTTTTTTTGTTCTCAGTTGATGTAAGTTTGGTTAGAAAACTTGGAGATCTTGATAGGAGATTTTGATCAAACTTGTAATATGGTAGCCTAGACTTCTAGCACAAGTGGTTTACCCTTCACAACAGCCTTTCAGAGTTAATTTTTGTAGTAGTCAAAACATACTTTGGAACTTGATGACATTTTAAGCCCCATGTGTGAAAATGGCTTCTTGGGTAATCAAGTCTTCCTAGTTCTCCATGAAACCTAGCTCGCCCTTCCTTTTATTTTTCAAATCGAAGATATATAGCCTTTGGCCTGTGCATGGGTGCACCCAGCCCTGTGTGAATCATAGTTTTGTTGCGTAATGTGTGGATACGTATTTTGTGAACAATTGATTAGGAGATTGTATGGAGAGAACATTATATGTATCCCCATAAACATGATTCTTTCCTAGAAATACATTGATATTAAATATTTAATCTGTCGATTTGAAATCTGAAACAACATCATTCTGCATTTCTAATTTGTTACAGGTTTCTCAAAGATACAGAAGTTGCTGGAGGTTTGGAAGATCTACGAGTTGGTGGAGTGAGAATATATATGTAATATGCCTTGTTTGTTGAACCTAGAGACATAGCAAAGTTTTACTCTGCTCAGTTTGGTTGTTGTTTTGGCACCCAAGGCACTGTATCGTCATTTTGCTTGTGTGTCATGATCTTTCTTTATCTCAAAATTTATGTACATATGATCCTGGTCTGTTTATGATATTGAATGAGGCCTTACACATAACTTTGATTGAACCGCATGTATAACTTGTGTGATCTGTCATGATTGTTTGAACAAACCGATTGGATATTAAATAAGGGATATGCTACCAGTAACAATTTAGAATCCTTGTGGAAAAACAGTGATGGCATACTATCTGTCGGGTAAACATGTTTGTGCAGGCAGTAAAACTGCTGGGAATTGTAGTGCCAACCCATCACAGAGTCTACCGGGAAAAATTAACTGTCGGGAGATACAAAGGTCAGGACAGAAAAACTGCTGGGGATTGTTTATCTGCAGGGAGAAGTAATCCCCGGAAACATCAGCCTTAGAACATAACAAAATTTGTCTCCTTGAGGGGAAGCTAGGACAACTCCAGCCCTTGAGCCTTCCAATTGCCTGGACCCATAAAAGTGAATCGTCCAGTATGTGTTATCCGACTTCTCTTCAGGCATCTGCAGCTTTGTCCAGTTGTTGATGAAATCCACCAGTGCTTGAGACTTGATAGCAGTGCGTGGCACATACTTCAAACCATGAGGCCCAAGTTTAATGGCCCACTTGGCGACTCGTCCTGTGGCTTCTCTGTTTTGAATAATATCTCCTAACGGAGCAGAACTAACCACATGATGGGGTGACCCACTGCTTAAGCTTCCGTCTTGCCATGAACACCCCATAAACGAGCTTCTGCCAATGCGGATGTCTCTGCTTGGACTCAATGAGTACTTCACTGATATAATAAACCGGCCGCTGAACCGGATACTCTTTGCCAGCCTCCTTTTTTTCCACCACAATGGCCACACTGGCGGAGCGGGAGTTAGCAGCCACATATAACAATAATGGCTCCTTATCAATGGGAGCAGCAAGGACCGACGGCTCAGCTAGCTGCCTCTTCAAATCTTCAAATGCATCGTTCACAGCGTCACTCTAGACAAAGTCATCTGTTTTCTTCATCATCTGATACAGCGGTATGACCTTCTCACCTAACCGGCTTAAAGATGCAATACGACCTGCCAGACATTGAACATCATTAATGTACTTTATTTTTGCCAAAGAGGTAATGGCCTTGATCTTCTCTGGGTTAGCCTCAATGCCTCTGTTAAAAACAGAAATCCCAAGAGCTTGCCTACTTGCACACCAAAGACACATTTGGCTGGGTTAAGCATCATATTATAGACCCGGAGATTATTAAAGGTCTCCTTCAAATCATCTATCAAGGTCTCCTTCTCTCTGGATTTCACCACAATGTCATCCACATAAGCATGAACATTGCGCCTAATCTGACTATGAAGACAATTCTGCATGCAGCGCTGGTAAGTCGCCTGGGCACTCTTATGCCCAAAAGGCATAGGTACATAGCAGAAGGTTCCAAAGGGAGTAATAAAAGTTGTATTCTCTTGGTCCTTAACCACCATCTTGATCTGATGATAACCAGAGTAAGCATCCAAAAAACTCAAGCGCTCACAACCCGCCGTAGCATCAATGAATTGACCAATACGAGGGAGAGCAAAGGGATCAGCCAGACAAGCCTTGTTTAAGTCCGTGTAATCCACACACATACGCCAAGTGCCATTTTTCTTGAGCACCAGCACTGGGTTAGCCAACCATTCAGGATGAAAAACTTCCACAATGAACCCAACTGCCAAGAGCCGGGCCACCTCGGTGACTATCTATTCTTGCCTTACAATACAAGTCATACATACATGGTGGTTTATCTCTACATGCCTTAAGTCGCCTTTGGGCTTTGGGCCCTTAGTTGAACCGCCATCTTCAAATATCTTCATGGGCTTAATAATGATGAATCACCATAGGTATAATCCGGCCCCTCCTGGGCGGGTCATACCTAATAGTTATATCCCCAACACCGTCCATGACGGAAAAAACCATGGTAGAAGCGAGGGCGAGGAAAATATCAGGGTGTTCCCGGTTACGGTGGGTGGTCAGGGTCAAGCAATGCACGGAGGTCTGCGCGTTTCTCTCGTACACACATGCGCGTGGGTGCGAGGCGTTGGGCTCTAACTGAACCTGAGCGAGGTGTTCGACTACTGAACCCGAGCGATTGAACTACAGGCTACGCGTTACTGAACCCGAGCGATCGATCGATGGCTGTTCACTGAACCCGGTCGAGCTATTCCTTCGCTACTGCTGCTAACTGAAGCCGATCGATGCTGCCTCAGGATGAACAGTGAGTGTTGTTGGGGGTGGATGAACAGTTCCCTATGGGGGGTTAGATGAACATGACCCCGTGGTAGTAGAGGCCGTTGCCGCTGGATGAACAGGACCCCGATCGATCGAGCCGGTTGGGGGTGGATGAACAGGACCTCGTGGAGGGCTGGATGAACAGGACGACCCCATGGAGGGCTGGTTGAACAGTAGCCGGTGGAGGGCTGGATGAACAGTATCCCCTGGAGGGGTGGTGGAACAGGACCTCATGGAGAGGGCTAGTTGAACAGTAGCCAGTGGAGTAGCGCACGGTGGATGCTGGATGAATAGGACCGTGGATGAACAGTCGCAGGTGGAGGCTGGAGGAGGTCGATGGTGGATGAATAGTAGCCCGTGGAGGCTGGAGGAGGTCGACAGTGGAGATGAACAGTATCCCATGGAGTCCCGTTTTGCGGTACGCCACACCCCTCCTGATGAACAGGACCCCCGTTTCGACCATAGCGCTCAAACACAAGTCCGTTTCCTTAGTCTTGCGGTACGCCACACCCCTCCCGATCAACAGGACCCCATTTCGACCGTCGGAGGTCCAACAGAAGTCTGTTTCCTCCATTTTGCGGTATGCCAGACCCCTCCCGATGAACTGGGATCCCGTTTCGATCGTGCACTACAAGAAATATGTCAACTTGTGACCTTATGTTAGTGACCCTAGAAGAATTGGTCATAAATTTATGACCATTTTAGAACAATTGGTCAAAAGCTGCTGGGGGGGGGGGGCTCCAAACCCTAACCTATAACGACCATTCTGGTAAGAAAGGTCATAATTTCATTAGAGGAAATGGTCGTAAAGCAGGCTCCAAACATGGTCGTAAAGCGGGAAGCACTGTCCACCACCTCAGCAACCTCGCTTATGTATCACTGTCTAGGTGTCATTTTTGCTTAAATGTTAATATTCAACAACAGACGGGGCACACAATGACATGCAGGACCCATTTGACAGGTGGGGCCGAGCGCTTAATTCGCCCAAAAAAGATGCGCGAGGCGGGACTCGAACCCACGACCTCGCACTTGCTTCGCTCGCTTGCTACTGCTGGGCTAGAGAGGGACAATTGCTCATGTATGGGAATTTATCTATACATTATATAAAACTACGGCTCTCTCATATCATTGACAAGTGGGACCTTCCGACCAGGTGGCATCGAACAGAGCAACAATTAGCAACACTGACAGGCGGGACCCATTTGACAGGTGGGTGAGCCACTGACAGGCGGGACCCATTTGACAGGTGGGTGAGTGAGCGTTTAATTCCCTAAAAAATGTGCGCTAGCGGGGACTCGAACCCACGACCTAGCGCTCGTTTGGTACTGCTGGGCTAGAGAGGGATTGTTGCTAATGTGTGGGTAGTTTTCTATATACTATACAAAACCATGGCGCTCTCGTATCAGTGACAAGTGGGGCCTTCCGACCAGGTGGCGGCGGGTGGCATCGAGCAGAGCAACATAGCATTTTTCTAGGTCTTCCGACCAGGTGGAGGCGGGCGGCGGCGGAAGCAACCAGCAGGGGCCGCTCGGACGAGGGCGGGGCGGCGGGCGGGCGGGGCTGGCGGCCGAAGCAACCAGTAGGGGCCGCTCGCCTTGCCCACGACCTCGCCGCAGGTGACGTCGCCCATGGCCTCGCGGTGGAAGCAACCAGTAGGGGCGGAGGCAGGGGCGGGGCCGGCAATGGAGGTAACTAGCAGGGGGCGGAGGCGAGGCATGGGCGTGGAGGCGAAGCGACCAGCAGGGGCGTGGGCGACCGACGCAAGGAGAGGCACGCCGAGCATGGGGGAACCGCCGCTGCAAGCACACCTCCCGGTATGCACTCCTCACCTCTTCCCCCTCTCCTCTCTCACTATCTGCACCTCGTCACCGAGCATGGATTTCAGTGGGAGATGGATTTCAGTCAGATGTTCTTCAGCATAGATGAATTTTGTTGATGCATTGTTAGGAGTTAGGAGATAGCTTTCTTGTTTGGTAGATATTGCATAGATGAATTTTCTTGATGTACTGTTAGGAGTTCTTCATCTTGTTTGTTAAGAATTCTTCAGGCCTTATTCTATTAAGATTTGGGGGGAATTTGAGCTAGATGGCCTCAGTTGTTCTTCAATTGTTTGTCTACAGATTGTTAGGATAATAGTAATTGTAATTGATAGAAACAACATAGTATTTGTTAGGAGCTAGCTAGCTTGGTCTTCCCTGCAACATAAATTGTAATTGTAATTGATAGAAACAACATAGTATTTGTTAGGAGCTAGCTAGCTTGGTCTTCCCTGCAACATAAACAACATAGTAATTGTACTTGATAGAAACATGATCCTTCTAAATCTTGGTTTGGTTTAATTTGAATTAGCCTTCTCTGCAACATAAATTCATGCCAATTTTAGTGTTGGTTTGATTTATAGTTTGGTTTGTTTCAAAGTTGTGGTTAGGAAATTAGCATATAAAGTTTTCTGGAATTTTAGCTTCCATTACTTCCATCCATTTTCATTAATTAATGTTGATGCACTTAGATTGATTTGCTAAGTTGCAACAATTTGTTGTCTTTGGCAGATGGACAGAAGCTGGATTGGAAAAGGAGTTAGAAAGTTTTCGAAAGAACATATGAAAGGAGTTGATGATTTCATGAGATTTGTTTCGGCAAATTTTGCCAACAATGCTCACATTCTTTGCCCATGTTGCGAATGCCTCAACCGTTCAAGAATGGCTCAAGGAAGAGTGGAAGATCATCTGCTTCTTAATGGGATGCCCATCACATATGATAGATGGATATATCATGGAGAACCTTTAGACAGACAACGTCAACATTTTGAAGCTGATACAGAGGCCCCTCATATGATGGGTGGTGGTGATGCTGGCATTGATTTCATGGAAAAGGTTTTGCGAGATAATGCTATTTTGGAGGAAGAGGATGGGCATGAAGATGATAGGATTCCTGACCTATTGAAGGATTTGTACGATGCTGAAGATCATGCTGATGGACAGAAGTCGTTGTTTGCTGAGGTGTTAGAGGAGGCGAAGCGCACAACTCATGAAGGGGGTAAATTTTCAAGATTTACCTTCACCGTGAAGTTACTCCACATCAAGTCTTTCTACCGGATTAGCAATGCCGCATTCAATGCAATACTCCGCCTTTTGAGCTTGCAATTCCCTGGTAGTTGTGTTCCCAGATCTTATGATGAAGCATTGAGCATAATACGCAGGCTGGGGTTAGGTTATGTTTCAATACATGTGTGCCCAAATAAATGTGTCTTGTTTCAGAAGGATTTAGCAAAGCATGACAACTGTCCAAAATGCAATGCCTCTAGGTGGAAAGATGCTGATGGGAAGAAGTCAATACCGGAGAAGGTACTGAGGCACTTTCTGTTGATACCAAGGCTGCAGCGAATGTTCATCTCGAAGAAATCATCGCGTGAGGTACAATGGCACAAGCTGAAGTGACAACCTATGGACAATGAGCCGAGCCATCCAGCAGATGGAGAGGCATGGAAAGAGTTTGACCGTATACATTTAGATTTTGCTGCAGATCCAAGGAACATAAAACTTGGCATTGCTACAGATGGGTTTTATCCATTTGGGAACATGAGCATGTCTTATAGCATGTGGCCAGTTTTTGTGGTGCCGTACAACCTGCCACCATGGGCATGCATGGATCAGTCCAACTTCATGATGTCATTGCTTATCCCGGGTCCAGAGTCTCCAGGAAAGGATTTTGATGTCTTTATGGAGCCCCTCGTAGAAGAACTGCTCCAGCTCTGGACTGGTGTACCTTCATACGATGCCTTGAGTCCGGAAGAAAAGTTCAATCTACGTGCTGCAATCATATGGTCCATCCATGATTTCTCGGCTCTGCACACTCTGTCTGGGAGGATCACAGCGGGTTATCAGGCTTGTGTCCATTGTGACAAAGACCCTTGCTCAAAGAGAATAAGGAGCAAGATTTGCTATATTGGGCACCGCCGCTTTCTTCCCCAAAACCATCGCTGGCGAAGAAGCAAATAATTTAATGGTGAGAATGAAACCCGTGACAAGACAGCTGAATTCACTAAAGAAGAGCTAGAGCAACAACTTGAAAAGGTGAAAGATGTGAGACCAGGAAAGCTTGCGAAGAAAAGAAAGCATGAGGAAGGTCAATGTTGGGACCGGAAGTCTTGTTTGTGGGACCTGCCATACTGGGCTGATATGAAATTAAGGCATAATCTCGACGTAATGCACATTGAGAAAAATATATGCGAGAATCTGCTAGGGACGTTTCTGAACATTGAAGGGAAGACAAAGGACTCGGTTAGTTCTATGCTTGATTTGGAGGACATGGGCATAAGAGAAGATTTGCATCTACATCACAATGAAGATGAAGATTCATTTGAAATGCCACGAGCATGGTATATAATGAGTAAAGAACAAAAGCTTGCATTCTGTGAATTCCTAAGAGCGGTGCAATTTCCAGATGGTTATGCTGCTAACCTAGCAAAGTGTGTTACTTCTGATGGATTCAAGCTTTCAGTACTGAAACCCCATGATTGTCACATCCTCCTCCAAAGGATTTTACCGGCGGGCCTCCGAGGAATCATGGACAAGGATATATATGAAGCGGTTGCTGAGCTGGGAGATTTCTTTAGAGAACTGTGCTGCAAAACACTCAAGTTAACTGTCCTAGAAAGACTTGAAAAAGAAATCCCAATTATTCTTTGCAAGCTAGAGAAGATTTTCCCTCCAGCTTTCTTCACCGTGATGGTCCATTTGGCGGTGCACTTACCAAAAGAGGCAATGCTTAGAGGCCCTGTGCAATACGGTTGGATGTACCCAATCAAAAGAAGGCTACTTACTTGTAAGCGTTATGTGCGAAACACGGCAAGACCTGAAGGTTCTATTGCTGAAGCATATGTCGTTGACGAGTGCTTGACTTTTTGCTCTAGATACTTTGGCAATGTGGAAACAAGATGGAACCGGCCGGGCAAAAATAGAGAGCGATCTGATTCACAAAGTGGTGATGTCTCTGTTTTCAACCATGGTGTGAACTTTCTTGGAGCCTCACAATACTTGGAGGCTGGTGATGAGTATGACAAGATGGTTTGGTATGTGCTCAGCGAATGCACCGAGGTTCTACCATATATCGAGTACGTTATATCTTGTGCACTCATTATATATATTTTTTTGCTTGGGTTGGCACCAGCCTAATGTTTTAATTCACATGTTTTGTTGGCATTGCAGGAAATTCAAGGAAGAGTTAAATCAGGAAGAAAGCAATATCCATGTTGATAAAAGGGTTGCCAAGGGGTTTGCTAAGTGGTTTAAGAATCATGTGAGATATTTAGCCACATGTTTCATGTTTTCTGTGTTATTCACCAATTGTTAAATACCATTGTTTGCTAAATGGTTTATTTGTGTAGATTGGAAAGTTGAATGAGGAGAAGAAGGTCAGTGATGATCTATTTGCTTTGGCATGCTTACCGGATAAGCGAGTGAGAGTGTATTCAACATGCATTGCTGATGATGTCCGGTACCACACCATTGACCGCGAGGAGAAAAGGAAGACACAGAATAGTGGAATCGTCACTGAGGGGTCACATGATCGTGAGATCATTGACTTCTATGGTCAATTGAGAAGCATCATAGAGTTGCAGTACAACTCTAGTGGAAGCATCCATCGCTCGGTTGTCTTATTTCGCTGTGACTGGTTTGAGCTTGGTAGCAATAAGAAGAGAGACTCTTTTGTCAAATATTATGGCCACTTCAAAAGCATCAACACTGCAAGGTGCTGGTATAAGAGTGATCCCTTTATTCTAACAACACAAGCAACAATGGTGTTTTATCTGCCAGACACTCTTTTGCACGAAAAATGGCGAGTTGTGCAAAACTTTGAGCACATACACTTGTGGAGTGTGACTGAAACTGAAGTGGAAAAGGGCCCCGGTGATGGTGGACTAACATACCAAGATGATGACTCTACGGAAGTTCCGTTGCAAGCTGATGATGGCTCTATGGAAGTTCCGGTGCAAAGCAGAGTGCAAAGGGACCAGGAACATGTGATCGTTGGTGCTACAACAGTTGAAGGCATCAAGAAAAGAAGAAAGGTGGTAGCGGTTGGACATGAGAGCAAGGATGAGGAAAACCGGACTGATCATACTATGCTGCAATATTGTAGTGATGATGAGGAAAACAGGAGTGGGCATAGAGTTCCTTGTTTTCGTATCGACGATGATGAGTAGCGAATAGACATGAAGGTAAATTTGGTCTCCTTGGTGATCCTTCTAACTTTCTGTAGTTTTCCTTGTAATTCTATGTAGTTTTCCTTCTTGGCGATCCTAATGTACTACAATTATCTCCTGGTAGCAAAATGCTTGAAGATCCTGATGGATGTAGTGGTGTGATCCTGTGACAAAATGTTGGTTGTAGTATTTGATGTAAAATGCAAAACATTTGATTTCCTTTTGTAAGCATTTGATGTGATCCCGATGGTTGTGATTTTTATGATGCAAAACATTTTGGATGCTTATTTGTTATGATATCTGGGCAGAAATGCCAAAAATCTTTTCAATGAATGAGACTTATGGCTGTGATGTGATTCAAAATGTTGTATCCAGAGATTTTTTGGTCAGAAATCTCTCCAGAGTTCCTTTTGGATGCTTTAACTGAAGATATTGCACTGAGTGTCGGTGTCAAAATCGACGGATCTCGGGTAGAGGGTCCCGGTCTGTGCGTCTAAGGCTAATGGTAACAGGAGGTAAGGGACACAATGTTTACCCAGGTTCGGGCCCTCTCGATGGAGGTAAAACCCTACTTCCTGCTTGATTGATATTGATGATATGGGTGTTACAAGAGTTGATCTACCACGAGATCGTAGAGGCTAAAACCTAGAAGCTAGCCTATGATGATTATGATTCTCCTCTATCGACTAGACCGGCCTCAGTTCATATAATGTACCAGAGGCCTAGGATAACAAGAGTCCTAGCCTAATACGCCGGTGGGGAGGAGTCCCTGTCTTGATCACCAAGTCTTGTGGAATCTTCCTTGTATGTGGCAACTGTCCGGACTGGCTCATGATTATACGGCCATGGGGGTCCTCTGCCCAATCTAACTGATTGGGAGATGACATGGTGAGTACTCCCTAGTCCAGGACACTGCTAGTAGCCCCTGAATCGGTCTTCAAGTTGGGGACGCTCCTCGATTCTTCTGAACTGTTCTTCATCTTCAGTCGTCGGTCTTGAAAACTGGTTCAACAAATCTTCTCATCTTCGATCTTGAGTATCGCAAAGTAAATCCGAAGAGTTTATATGTCGGGTATCCGAGGAGCCCCTTTAAGTTTCCGGCCTTTATCAATCCCTTGTTATTATTATGCCACACCTCAGGTTTGAAGTTATTCTCGGGCGGCAGTGTCCTCTTGCGTCCGAGCTCCAACGCCGGATTACATTCGAGGTATCTTTTGCAGCCAAGCACCAATGCCAGACTGCTTCCGAGCTCCAACGCCGGAATGTATCAAAGTTCTAATGCCGGACTGTGTCCAAGTTCCAACGCCGGACTGTATCCGAGCTCCAACGCCGGACTATATCCGAGATGTCATAGATCATCTGGGTTCAAAAAGTTGAAGGAGTTTAGCCGAGCTTAATGCCGGAAATGCCCTCTATGGAGCCAGCCACTGGCGCCCGAGCTTAATGCCAGACTGCTTCCAAGGTGGTGCACCACCCCTGACTGCGGGCTGATTTTTTGATTGGTGCAATTTATTCTCTGCCGAGATATATAGCCAGTATCCCTCAAGGTGTGTGCGTCGGTCTAAAACCCGAGATGCACCTGAAGGAAAACATGAAACCGCTGATCCTAGTTGCCCCTGAGACTCAAGTCGATGCGCGAAATCAGCCTGAGGATCAACTCCTAGATCGGCATCATACATAGGAATAGAAACGTGGTGTGCAAAGTCCTCGAGACTCAGGTTGGGTGCGGCCGACCAACCCGAGGATAATAATCTCCTCGAAAACTATATTGCACTTTAAATTTTCTGCATTGGATAGGCAATGCAGTAGCCCCCGAGACACTGGTCGGGTGGCGACACCAGATCAGGGGATCGATGTACCCCTTTAATATTTGTAAATAATAAGCACGAAGCCCAGTAGCCCATGAGCCTTAATGTGGGCACGGGTGGCCGAATTAAGGATCGATATGCAAAGTAAAATCATAAATTATGTGTAATGATTCTATGTATCCAAGTACTTTACATCATCAATGCTCGGATCCGCATTGTACAAAACTTTGTTAACCGGCCATCGACTTCAACCTCCTCGGCCAATAGCCGGGGAGTGTTTGTCCCACTTTATAAAGCCTTTATGGGGGCAAAGATTTACGGCAAACAAGGCAATCCAGCCATATGGTTTTATAAACAAAGGTACGCAGAGAGACATGTTATATTATTGTTTTAACATAAGAAACATCGTCCAAAGAAAATAGTCCCGCTATCGGTTCCTTTCTTTGGGTTGTCATGCTAAGCATGATCACGAAACCTTAGCTCTGATCAATGTGGGAGGAAAATACTAAGGATTTAGTTCGGGAAAAGCTTCCAAACTCTGTGGTCTAGATGAACCCAAATTTTCACTTCCTTTGCGACCGTTTATAATCTGAAAGTGGCCCATCGTTGGCTTCTACCTCCTTGTAGATGCTACACAGGGTGTTTCCGAAATAACAAAACAACCCTTAGCCGATGTCTCGATGCCCGAAGGCGGTTGTGTTGGCGGAAACGAGGCAATTAGATATGCGGGCTTTATAACTTTCACTTAGTCATAGGAGCTTAAAGTTGGGAGGCCAACAAGTAGCCCCCCGCTTAGTGTTTGGTGACAGCCGAGGTCAAGCCGTAAACACTTCGGCCAATGTTATGAACGGCCCGTCATTTAACATAGTCATCGGATCACTGACCAGTTTATGCTTTATTGTGACAGTGAGTTTTCGGCTTTCTCCATCGAGGTGCTTAACCGTCCGAGCTGGAAGCACAATCGCAATGGTTCTCCTTTTGCACACCTAACCGAACAAAGCGGAATGTAGGAGGCAAGCACAGGAGCCGGTCAACCCAACTATTGACCGAAGACACAATTTGAAACCGATGCATATATAGCAATATCCGCGAATTTTTGCCGAATCTCTAAAGGTGTCCGGCGTTGCACTGCGGGACTTATGCGGAAAACACACAAATAGTTGAAAAGTGCCATAGGATTGGAAAACCAAAAAACCTCAGTAAAAACTCGACGTCCGAACTAGATTAATTGTTTGGTGCCAATTAGAAAATTGGTCTTAGAGAAAAAATTGTGCTTCTGTCGTGCTTTAACATGTCACATCCTATCTCAAGACTTCAAGCGGGTCAGCCTACGGCTTCAACCTCCTATCCCGAAGGCGGAGTACTTCTCGGTAGGCCAGTTTAGAAAACTTTAGCGGCTTTGAGAGAGAAATCCGGCTATTGACCACACACTCGCGTCGAAAAAAGGAGTGATAAAAAAGGACTTTGCAACGACTAGGAAGAAGAACACTTATTATAAAATAGCTCACATAAATTTAAGAGCCCCCAAGTTACTTGGGTAAAAGAATTTTATGTATAATGATTGTATGTACCGAAGTACTTATATCATATCTGTGTCCGCCCGAACTTTATACGCGTCTTAACCGACCGTCGGCTTCTCCCTCTTCGGTCAAGGACCGAAAAGTGTTATGTACTCCCCCTGTCGAGAATATCCATGGTGTTTCCGATAACCAGGCAATCAGGTCATACGGCTGTAACAGACAAAGCGCGCTCGGGGAACTTATGCTATATTAGTGACAAAGTGTAAGGAGCATCTTCGAAGAAAATAGTACCCCCACCGATACCTTTCTTCGGTTGCTCATTATTATTATGAGACTTGTGCAATAGATTTTTTGTACTCATGAGTTCTGTTGTGTGCCGACTATTGTTGAAAATAGTAAGAGTGCTAGCTTTCGGCTTCACCCAGTCTGAGGTCCGGCTCGGATGAACCGATCGTGACAATCACAGAGGTGCTCCCTTTACTCCCTAGCCAAACAATCGGGAACGTAGGGGTAAGCACAGGAGCCAGCCAACCCAGCTTGCAAATCGCTTAAGTCAACATGGTGCATATTGTGGCGTAATACACGAACAAGGAACGAAGCCATACAAGTATAATCATATGCAAGAGGAAAAGCTCCATCAAGGGAGCCCCCAAATAAATGGGGTATTTGAATATGTGCGTCACAAACAAAGTTTTGACAAGGAACTTTGTCACAAACAACTTTCTGCCAAAAGGTATAATGCTTGTTCAAACCGAACAAAATTTAAGACTAAAAGTTTTTGAGCATGAAAGCAACTTAGCTCGTTGATATGTTCGGCATTGATGACGCGGTCCGAGCTTGATGCGGGACAAGGTTCCAGCCTCCAGGCTGGTCCCGAGGTGGCCGAGCAGAGAATTCGGCACCTCGAGAAGATGAAGCCCCCAGCCGCAGTAATGGAGAAGGTCAGCGCGCCAAGGCGACAACACAATTTGGTCGAAGGAGGCGACAACGCGGCTCAGACTGAGTCAATTGGCTGCACAGATAAAATAGCGCAAACCAAAGGTAATGACAAATAAAGATAAGAATGTATATTAAAGAAAAATTCTTCTACTTATTTAATATAAGTGAAGGAAATAATGAAAGAGATGTGGCCTGAGCGTTGAGGTCAATGACGATGCAGGGCGTCGGCGTGACGCAGTGAAGGCATGACAAAGCCCGAATTCACAGGTCGGTCTGAGTTCCGGATATGGCGTTCGCCGAACTATGCACGGAAACTGACCGAACCACCATGCAATCGTCGCTAATGCGGCCACCATTTGATAGACCTGTGTACAGATGATGGAACAAAGCAGAGTAATAATTCCTTGGAAAAAATGAATCCAAACGAGCAAAAATTGCTAGGATTAATAGCACCTGGTTTATTTGTTGTAGCGGTCCGAAGAAAGGTTACTCCCAAAATTGGGACTCGATCCGCACACCCATTTCCTAATGGGTGATGAAGCGATGGCATGGTGATCCTGGCAAAGGTTGGCTCGCCACGGCGAAGCCCGTGGTCCAGCTAATCTGATGAAGCTGGTCGGCTGGTGATGCTGAAGTCTCCGAAGTAAGATGATGAAGAGATGACGAAGTCCTCGGTCTAGCCGAGGTGACGGAGCAGGTCGATAAGGAAATGTTGCAGCTGCCGTGTGATACGTCTCCAACGTATCTACTTTTCCAAACACTTTTGCCCTTGTTTTGGACTCTAACTTGCTTGATTTGAATGAAACTAACCCGGACTGACGCTGTTTTCAGCAGAACTGCCATGATGTTGTTTTATGTGTAGAAAAGAAAAGTTCTCGGAATGTCCTGAAAATCCACAGAGGCACTTTTTGGAATTAATAAGAATTTCTGGGTGACAGAAATACACCAGGGGCCCCAGGGCCTGTCCACGAGACAGGGGGGCGCCCCCCTAGGGCGCGCCCCCCTATATCATGGGCCCCCTGGACCTCCACCGACCTCAACTCCAACTCCATATATTTCGTCTCACGGAGAAAAAAATCTAAGAGAAAGTTTCATCACGTTTTACGATACAGAGCCGCCGCCAAGCCCTAATCTCTCTCGGGATGGCTGATCTGGAGTGCATTCGGGGCTCCAGAGAGGGGGATTCGTCGCCGTCGTCATCATCAACCATCCTCCATCACCAATTTCATGATGCTCACCGCCATGCGTGAGTAATTCCATCGTAGGCTTGCTGGACGGTGATGGGTTGGATGAGATTTACCATGTAATCAAGTTAGTTTTGTTAGGGTTTGATCCCTAGTATCCACTATGTTCTGAGATTGATGTTGCTATGACTTTGCTATGCTTAATGCTTGTCACTAGGGCCCGAGTACCATGATTTCAGATCTGAACCTATTATGTTTTCATGAATATATGTGTGTTCTTGATCCTATCTTGCAAGTCTATAGTCACCTATTATGTGTTATGATCCGATAACCCCGAAGTGACAATAATCGCGATACTTCTCGGTGACGACCATAGTTTGAGGAGTTCATGTATTCACTATGTTTTAATGCTTTGGTCCGGTTCTCTATTAAAAGGAGGCCTTAATATCCCTTAGTTTCCGCTAGGAACCTGCTGCCACGGGAGGGTAGGACGAAAGATGTCATGCAAGTTCTTTTCCATAAGCACGTATGACTATTTATGGAATACATGCCTACATTACATTGATGAACTGGAGCTAGTTCTGTGTCACCCTATAGCTATTACAAGAGGAATCGCATCCGGCATAATTATCCATCACTGATCCATTGCCTACGAGCTTTTCACATCTTGTGCTTCGCTTATTTACTTTTCCGTTGCTACTATTACAACTACTACAAAAAAACCCAAAAACATTTATCTTTACTTTTGCTACTGTTACCATTATTATCATACTACTGTGCTACTAAATACCTTGCTGCAGATACTAAGTTATCCAGGTGTGGTTGAATTGAAAACTCAACTGCTAATACTCAAGAATATTCTTTGGCTCCCCTTGTGTCGAATCAATAAATTTGGGTTGTACTTCACCCTCGAAAGCTGTTGCAATCCCCTACACTTGTGGGTTATCAAGACTAATTTCTGGCGCCATTGCCGGGGAGCATAGCTCTATTCTCTGAGTCACTTGGGATTTATATTTGTTGATCACTATGAAGAACTTGAAAGACGCTAAAACCAAGATTTATCCCTCAACTACGAGGGGAGGTAAGGAACTGCCATCTAGCTCTGCACTAGATTCTCCTTCTGTTATGAGTACGCTTGCGACACCTAAACCTGCTACTGCTATGAATTCTAATATGTCGCATGTTATTGATGATGCCACTTCTGCTATGCATGATGAAACTACTTCTGTGCGTGATACTACTATGCCATTAGGTGAATTTCTTGATGAACAACTTGCTAGGGCTAGAGAGAATGAAAATATTGAAGATGCTATTATTGATGATAGTGATGATGAAAATTCTCCCAATGATTATGTATTGCCTGTTGCTCCTGAGGGTTATGTTATGAATAAAGAAGCTGCTGAAGCTATCTTTGCTTGCAATGATAGATATGATCTTAAGAAACTATTAGCTAAATGGAAGCATCAGTCTCTTAATGCTAGAATGAAACCTGACCCTACTTTTGCTACTTCACCTATCTGTGTTACTGATAAGGATTATGAATTCTCCGTTGATCCTGAAATTATTACTTTGGTAGAATCCGATCCTTTTTATGGCCTTGAATCTGAAACTATTGTGGCACATCTTACCAAGTTGAATGATATAGCTTCCCTGTTTACTCATGATGATAGATCTCGCTACTTTTATATCCTTAAGATATTCCCGTTCTCATTAAAGGGTGATGCTAAGACTTGGTATAATTCTCTCGCTCCTGGTTGTGTGCGTAGTCCTCAGGATATGATTTATTACTTCTCTGCCAAATATTTCCCTGCTCATAAGAAACAAGCTGCCTTATGGGAAATATATAATTTTGTGCAAAACAAAGAAGAGAGTCTCCCACAAGCTTGGGGGAGGCTCCTCCGGTTACTTAATGCTTTGCCTGATCATCCTCTCAAGAAAAATGAAATACTTGATATCTTTTATAATGGACTAACCGATGCTTCCAAGGACTACTTGGATAGTTGTGCTGGTTGTGTTTTCAGGGGAAGAATAGTCGATGAAGCTGAATTACTATTGAATAATATGTTGACTAATGAAAATAATTGGACTCTTCCTAAGCCAATTCCTGAACCAATTGAGCCAACTCCTGAGCCTATTCCTAAACCCACTCCAAAGAAGAGAGGTGTTCTATTTCTCAGTCCTGAAGATATGCAAGAGGCAAAGAAATCAATGAAAGAAAAAGGTATTAAAGCTGAAGACATTAAGAATTTACCACCTATTGAAGAAATACATGGTCTTAATATACCGCCTGTTGAAGAAACCCATTGTCTTGATAACCCGACACAGGTAGTAAAGGTAAATTCTCTCTATAGATATGATAAAGATGAAATTCCATCTACTAAATTTCATAGCCTTTGCTTAGATGAATTTGATGATTTCATGAATAGACAAGCAAATTTCAATGATTATGTTGGTAGACAATTGAAGAATAATGCTTATACGATAGTACACTTGAATGATTATGTAGCTAGAGTTAAAAGTGAACTTAAACTCACTAGTAAACATGCTTCCATGATTGCTACTCAAGCTGAACAAGTACTTAAGGCTCAGAATGAATTGCTTGCTGAATTAAATAATAAAAATGACTTTGCTGTTAGAGTGGCTACTAGAACTGGTAGAATGACTCAGGAACCTTAGTATCCCAAAGGCCACCTTAAAAGAATTGAACAAGATTCTCAGAATAATAATCTAGATGTTCCTAGTTCTTCTAAGAAGAAGAAAAAGAAGAATGATAGGACTTTGCAAACTTCTAGTGAACCTAATGTAGAAACACCTGGGAATCCTAATAATACTTCTATCTCTGATGCTGAAACACAATCCGGAGATGAACATGAACCTGATGATAATGCTAATAATGATGTTCATGTAGATGCTCAACCTAGTAATAACAATGATATAGAAATTGAACCTGCTGTTGATCTTGATAACCCACGATCAAAGAATCAACATTATGATAAGAGATATTTTGTTGCTAGGAAGCACAGTAAAGAAAGAGAACCATGGGTTCAGAAACCCATGCCCTTTCCTCCTAAACCATCCAAGTCAAAGGATGATGAGGATTTTGAGCGCTTTGCTGAAATGATTAGACCTATTTTCTTACGTATGCGCTTAACTGATATACTTAAAACAAACCCTTATGCTAAATATATGAAAGATATCATCACTAATAAGAGGAAAATACCTGAAACTGAGATTTCCACCATGCTTGCCAACTATACCTTTAAGGGTGGAATACCTAAGAAACTTGGTGATCCCGGAGTACCCACTATACCTTGCTCTATTAAAAGAAATTATGTTAAAACTGCTTTATGTGATCTTGGAGCCGGTGTTAGTGTTATGCCTATTTCCTTGTACCATAGACTTGAATTAAGTAAGTTGACACCTACTGAAATATCTTTGCAAATGGCTGACAAATCAACTGCTATACCTGTCGGCATTTGTGAGGACGTGCCTGTTGTTGTTGCGAATGTTACTATCTTAACAGACTTCATTATCCTTGATATTCCCGAGGACGATAGTATGTCTATTATTCTTGGTAGACCTTTTTTAAATACTGCAGGAGCTGTTATTGATTGCAACAAAGGCAATGTCACCTTTCATGTTAACGGAAATGAGCATACAGTACATTTTCCGAGGAAGAAAATCCAAGTTCATAGCATAAATACTATTGAGAAAATTCCATCAATTATTATTGGAGGTTTTGAATTTCCTCTCCCTATTGTCAAGAAAAAGTATGATATTCTTATTGTTGGGGATTTTCATATCCCCGTTGAGGTAACTTAGTGTTATTCGAAATTTCTCCGGTTCCGTGTTATTCGGAATGACTTTGTTAACAAGACTTGATCAACCTTGTTAGTGGATTCATTTTGACGATCACAAGATGGATGAAACTAGAAGGCACAACCTTCTGTACCCTTTTTTTAATTTCTGTTATTTAGAATAAATACAGCAAAAATAGTATTATCCGTCTGTTTTCTGAATTATCCGTGTACTAAAAAATAGTCCGGAAATAAAAGTGCTCCAAATGCCTTGCAAATTTAGTATGATTTTTTTTGGAATATTTGAGGATTTTAGGCACTGAAAACACTGCAGGAGGGGCAAGCACCAGGCCACGAGAGTGGAGGGCGCACCCCCCCCCTATAGGGCACGCCCCTGTCTCGTGGGCCCCTGGTGGCTCCCCTCCACTTATGCCAGCATCCACACACTCCATCTTCTACCCAAAAAAATGCCCATCCAGCTCAAGCACGAGTTCTAGCTCGTTTTGCTGCAATTTTCGATCTCTTAGCTCAAAGCTCCATTCACAAAACTGCTTTGGGAGATTGTTGCTTGGTATGTGACTCCTCCATTGGTCAAATTAGTTTTTGTTCTAGTGCTTTATTCATTGCAATTTTTTGCTGCATAGGTGACCATGTTCTTGAGCTTGCATGTTAAATTTTTGAGGTCCCAAGCAATTCCAATGCATGATATAGGCTCTAGGCACTTGTAGGAGTAGTTTCTATCAATCTTGTTTAGTTTTATGCACTTTTATTTTGAAGTTACTAAAATTTTCAGAAATTTTCAGAAAATGTTAAGGAAACTTTTGAGGGGCTCTTCTAGCTAAAGCACTTTGGAAAAACAAGCCAAAGAGAAGGAAAAAGCCAAGTATAATCTCCCTCGCCTAGCGGAAGTACGGTCGTGTGAATGGCCATGCGAGGATTTCTTGAAAGAGGCTGGAATTCATGAAGACTTTCATGCTTTAATCGAGACTGCACGCCTCACCGGGTTCATCAACGACCGAATCGATCAGTATCTCTTACTCACCAATACTTTCGTGCAAACCTTTTATTTTTATCCTAAGAAGTCACCGCCTGCAGTATCATTTCATTTATATGATGAGTTCAAAGAAATGTCTTTACGTCATTTTTGCGCGGTATGTAGGATACCTTATGTGGGAGAATTAGAGGAACCCCATCGTGAAGATGTGGCGGGCTTTGTTAATACTACCGCCATAGAGGAGCCAAAGAAGGGTTCCGAGGCAAAAGTCTCTAGCATACACTTTCCTGTTTTACGCTACTTTGCCATATTTGCTAGTAGATGCTTGATTGGTCGTGGAAACAGTGGAAACTTGAGTGTTCCTGATATTATCATTCTTCAACATGCTTTGCTTGGAGACAATACTTTTAGTATGGGTGCCGTCGTTGCTAAACGGCTAGCCCCGAATCGTACAAAAGGCCCCATATTTGGAGGTATCTATGCTGCACGTCTTGCTAGACATTTTCAGATACCCATTAGGTACCATGCGGAAAAGGACACAATATTGCCTCCTCACATTTTAGATTACAAGAGCATGGTAGCACACAAGTTTATTGTTGAGAACAAAGATAGGATGCTCTTGTATAAACTTAGATTCAATAAGAAACACTTTGAGATTATTATTTTGCCTGCGTTGTTGTTTGATTTGCTTGCAGAAAATTTTCTCGTCACACCGGAAGCGGTGAACAATCATCGAGCCCAAGCTTTTACTCCGGAACCTAAACCTGAGCCAGAACCTGAACTGGACCCTTATCGTGCATCATCTGTCCAGTGGGATCCGGAGATGACCAGCCAGTGGTATCCTGATTACACCTCCCATTACACCGGGGAGAGTAGCGACGATCCTTGGTATTAGACCAACTTAGGCCAAAAGCCTAAGCTTGGGGGAGTACGTATTTCTCACCGACTTTACATTCATGTTCACACACTAGTCATCAGTGCTCATACTCTTTCATTGTATTATCCAGGCTAGTTTAAATTTCTTTTTCTAGTTTTCTTCTTGTGTGTTTGATAAACCTTGAGAAAAACCAAAACAAATAGTTAGTTTAATTTCCATGCTTGTAGTAGAAATTAAAATAAAAATCCAAAAATATTTCTAGTTCTTCTTCTTCTTACTTGTTGGGAGCTTTCCCGTGTAAATAATTTTCTTTTATTTTCTTTCCTTTGGGGGTCGAGAAGAACATATTGAAAATGCTTAATGGCTCTCATATGCATGATTTTTTATTTAATTTAGAGCCCATATTACTTGTCTTCTCTTTTGAGTTGAATGCTTGCAGATTCCAACTTAGTCCAATGCACGTGCACTCTTATTATTATACACATCGTTCGGTCGTGCAAGTGAAAGGCAATAATGACGACATATGATAGACTTATTGGGATGAGAAAAGCTGGTATGAACTCGACCTCTCTTGTTTTTGTAAATATGATGAGTTCATCGTTTCTGAGTCAGCTTATTATGAAGTAAACATATTTGCAATGACATTTAGAGATTATAGTTTCTTGTGCCATGCTTGATTAGCTTTGAGTTATAATGGTTTACCTTGCGTGCCAACATGCTATTAGAATGATTATGATGTGATATGATGGGATGGTATCCTCCTTTGAATGAATTGAGTGACTCGACTTGGCACATGTTCACGCATGTAGTTGAAACAAATCAACATAGCCTTCACAATATTTATATTCATGGTGGATTATATCCTACTCATGCTTGTATTCGGTGTGAATTAATTTTGATGCATGTTCATGACTGTTGTCGCTCTCTCAGTTGGTCGCTTCCCAGTCTTTTGCTAGCCTTCACCTGTACTAAACGGGAATACTGCTTGTGCATCCAAACTCCTTAAACCCCAAAGTTGATCCATATGAGTCCACTATACCTTCCTATATGCGGTATTTACCTGCCGTTCCAAGTAAATTTGTATGTGCCAAACTCCAAACCTTCAAATGAAATTCTGTTTTGTATGCTTGAGCAGCTTATGTTACGACTAGGGCTGCCTATATCTTCCATGCTAGGTGGGTTATTCTCACGAGGAGTGGATTCCGCTCCTCATTCACGAGAAAGGGCCGGTAACCGGGATGCCCAGTCCCATGATCCAAAAAGATCAAAGCAAATCAAAATAATTAAACAAAACTCCCCCAGGGCTGTTGTTTGTTGGAGGCACTCGTTGTTTCGAGCAAGCCATGGATTGATGCTTGTTGGTGGTTGAGGGAGTATAAACCTTTACCATTCAGTTTGGGAACTGCCTATAATGCATGTAGTATGGAAGATACAACCATCTCGTAGTTGTTGCGTTGACAGCGAAAGTATGCTGCTCAAAATGTTATTCAATCTCTATTTTAAAATCGAGCTCTGGCACCTCTACAAATCCTTGATTCCCTCTGCGAAGGGCCTATCTATTTACTTTTATGTTGAGTCATCACCCTTCTTATTAAAAAGCACCCGCTGGAGAGCACACTGTCATTTGCATTCATTACTATTGGTTTATATTGGGTATGACTTGACTGGATCTCTTTTACCATGAATTACAATGTTTAGTCAGTCCTTGTCTTTAAAGGTGCTCTGCATTTATGTTTTGTGGTCTCGGAAAGGGCTAGCGAGATACCATTTTGTTATATCATGTTATGATTGTTTTGAGAAAGTGTTGTCATCCGAGTTTTATTATTATGGCTCGCTAGCTGATTATGCTATTGATATGAGTAATTGTGAGACCCAAGTGTTATTGTGAGTATGGTTAGTTCATAATATTTGCTGAAACTTGAATGCTGGCTTTTCATGTTTACAACAACAAGAGCAAACAGAGTTTGTAAAAGTTTTTCTTTATCACTTTCAGTTTATCAACTGAATTGCTTGAGGACAAGCAAAGGTTTAAGCTTTGGGAGTTGATACGTCTCCAACGTATCTACTTTTCCAAACACTTTTTCCCTTGTTGTGGACTCTAACTTGCATGATTTGAATGAAACTAACCCGGACTGACGCTGTTTCAGCAGAACTGCCATGATGTTGTTTTATGTGTAGAAAAGAAAATTTCTCCGAATGTCCTGAAAATCCACGCAGGCATTTTTTGGAATTAATAAGAATTTCTGGGCGAAAGAAATACACCAGGGGGCCCAGGGCCTGTCCACGAGATAGGGGGGTGCCCCCCTAGGGCGCCACCCCCCGAGGGCGCGCCCCCCTATCTCGTGGGCCCCTTGGACCTCCACCGACCTCAACTCCAACTCCATATATTCCGTCTCGTGGAGAAAAAAAATCAGAGAGAAAGTTCCATCGCTTTTTACGACATAGAGCCGCCGCCAAGCCCTAATCTCTCTCGGGAGGGCTGATCTGGAGTCCGTTCGGGGCTTCGGAGAGGGGGATTCGTCGCCATCGTCATCATCAACCATCCTCCATCACCAATTTCATGATGCTCACCGCCGTGCGTGAGTAATTCCATCGTAGGCTTGCTGGACGGTGATGGGTTGGATGAGATTTACCATGTAATCAAGTTAGTTTTGTTAGGGTTTGATCCCTAATATCCACTATGTTCTGAGATTGATGTTGCTATGAATTTGCTATGCTTAATGCTTGTCACTGGGGCCCGAGTGCCATGATTTCAGATCTATTAAGTTTTCATGAATATATGTGTGTTATTGATCCTATCTTGCAAGTCTATAGTCACCTATTATGTGTTATGATCCGATAACCCCGAAGTGACAATAATCGGGATACTTCTCGGTGATGACCGTAGTTTGAGGAGTTCATGTATTCACTATGTGTTAGTGCTTTGGTCCGGTTCTATATTAAAAGGAGGCCTTAATATCCCTTAGTTTCTGCTAGGACCCCACTACCACGGGAGGGTAGGACAAAAGATGTCATGCATGTTCTTTTCCATAAGCACGTATGACTATTTATGGAATACATGCCTACATTACATTGATGAACTGGAGCTAGTTCTATGTCACCCTATAGCTATTACATGAGGAATCGCATCTGGCATAATTATCCATCACTGATCCATTGCCTACAAGCTTTTCACATCTTGTGCTTCGCTTATTTACTTTTCCGTTGCTACTGTTACAACTACTACAAAAAACCCAAAAACATTTATCTTTACTTTTGCTACTGTTACCATTATTATCATACTACTGTGCTACTAAATACCTTGATGCAGATACTAAGTTATCCAGGTGTGGTTGAATTGGCAACTCATCTGCTAATACTCAAGAATATTCTTTGGCTCCCCTTGTGTCGAATCAATAAATTTGGGTTGTACTTCACCCTCGAAAGCTGTTGCGATCCCCTACACTTGTGGGTTATCACCGTGTCAGCCGAGGTGTTGAAGTAGTTCGGCGTGATGGACATCGGCTTGAAGAAGCAACAGTGCGGCTATGCCGAGGCAGGTCGTAACTTGTGACGCGGTCAATGCTGGCTTGATGAAGTGACCACGCGGTGATGCCGGTGTGCCCGCACCATGTAATCCATGGGGCGGCGATGTTGGTGACGATTTATCCTTCGCGATGCCGAACTATTGTTCAACTGGCGGAGATGATGATCCGAAGAAGTTGAGCTCGGCTCAACAAAGCGACAACGTGTCTAACGCAGGTCGGCCGCCGTGGAGTGATGTTGTCGAGCTGGTTTGACACTGGCGCGACGGTGAAGTTCGTATTGTAAGAATACTTTTAATACTAGTGGGATGTTTTTGAGAATAAAACACAATACCCCATACGAAAACGTCCTTCAAAAAGGATGTCCGAAATCCCGTTCGTAAAGAAGATGAACTTGGGTTGGATTTGTTCTCGCGAAGAAAACAAATCCGAAAAGTGATGCACTAATTGGAAGGTTTCCGGAGTTTGGACGGTCGGATCGAGCTGAATGTTTGGCAGGTGGTAGATATGGGAATTACGCAGCCGATAAACGGTTGGATCTTCCAAAGGACGTCCGAGCTAGATGATGGACACCCCGCTCCAAACTCGTCCGGATTCTAGTCCAGATTCAACAGGGCTCCGGTATATCGGAGATTGCCGGAGATTCCTCCATCGGAGCTCGATGAAATTTTTGCAGGGTTGTTGTAGACTTAATTCTGCATAATTCCACCGAAGCAATTGTTTAGGTGACACTCGAGGAGGCGGTGGCGGCGGATACAAGTTTGCTGTCTAGAAAAACAGCACGGTCGCCCGAGGGCAATGTTGATATTGTGCCCCCGAGCTCCATGGATGACTCCTCCATGATCTTGATAGAGATCGGAGTTGATGTTGATGAAGGCCCTCATCCGAACATGACGATCGGAGGTAGGGCTTAGTCCTCGGTCAAGCCAAGGTGACCAGTCGAGCTGGTGATGAAGAAACCAATGTTGCAATTGACATGCAGTCGAGCCATTGATCCTTTCGCCGATCACACAGCAGAACTCTCAATGAAAGCACCAATGTCAGTGTCCAAACCGGCGGATCTCGGGTAGGGGGTCCCGATCTATGCGTCTAAGGCTAATTGTAACAGGAGGCAAGGGACACAATGTTTACCCAGGTTCGGGCCCTCTCGATGGAGGTAAAACCCTACTCCCTGCTTGATTGATATTGATGATATGGGTGTTACAAGAGTTGATCTACCACAAGATCATAGAGGCTAAACCCTAGAAGCTAGCCTATAATGATTATGATTCTCCTCTACCGACTGGCCCGGCCTCGGTTTATATAATGTACCAGAGGTCTAGGATAACAAGAGTCCTAGCCGAATACGCCGGTGGGGAGGAGTCCTCTTCTTGATCACCAAGTCTTGTGGAATCTTCCTTGTATGCGGCAACTGTCCGGACTGGTCCATGAGTATACGGCCATGGGGGTCCTCGGCCAAATCTAACTGATCAAAGAATACATGGTGAGTACCCCCTAGTCCAGGACACCGTCACTGGGCGCGCTCCATCAAACAACCCGTCTGATCCCACGCGCGGCTCCATTTAATTTTGAGCAAAAAAATATGCGCGAGCGGGGACTCAAACCCACGACCGTGCGCTTGTTTCACTATGTTTCTACCACTGGGCTAGGAAGAGACTACTAGTCTTCCACTCTATGCCAACCCTTTTCAATATATCAAACTAGTCAAGTATCAAGCACACACCTCACTGACATGTGGGCCACTCGACCCACTCGCTGACAAGTGGGCCATTTTGCTATTGTACCCAAGCTACCAAAAATATGCGTGCGGCCAAAAAATATGCGTGCGCGGGGGCTCGAACCCACGACCTGGCACTTATTTCATTGTGTTTCAACCACTGGGCTAGGAAGAGGCTGTTGGTTTTGTAATCTATGCCCACCCTTTTCAATATATCAAACCAGTCACGTAGCAAACACAGAACTCGCTAATAAGTGGACCCGCTCCCTCTCTTTTCCCCACTTCTCCTCACCACTCGACCCGCTCCTCCTCTCCATCGACGGCGCCGCCCACCGCTTCCGGCTCCTTCCTCTCCCACCACCGGCCTCCCCACCGCCGCTATCTCCTTCCTCTCCCACCACCGCCGACTCCTTCCTCTCTCTCCCGAGGTATGAATCCTTCCCCTCTCTCTCTCCTTTCTGGTTAGATTAGTTTTCTACTACTAGTTAGATTAGGGTTCTTGCCGTCGCCTAGATTGGATTAGATTAGATAGGGATTGGATTAGATTAGGGTTTGATTTGGTTAGGGTTTGATTGGGACTGCATTAGATTAGATTAGGGTTGGATTAGATTAGGATTTGATTAGTGGGAATTGATTTAGTTAAGGATTATGCTATCAAGTATGCTTTGTGCCTTTTGATAAGAGTGGGAATTGATCCAGTTAAGGAATTAGATAAGTACAGATGTATGAGACACTTGGTATGAGCTGTAGAATGTTCTGTGCCATTTTATATGCAACAAGTATGATCATTATGAGGCAGTGAGACACTAGTGTGTTCTAATTTGTTTTTCTTTTTGTAATGTTTTACCCGAGTGGCTAAGCACTGCTATGTAGGTGTACAAATACAATGTGATCATGCTAAGCACTACTATGTTGGTGCTTATGTTCTGATGTGTACAAATACAATTCTATCTAGGTGTTTGCACTGCTAAGATTTTCTTGGTCTCTTGTTTTTTCTGTTTTGATGTTATATTCATAGAAGTTTGCATATGTGTGCATCATGTAATGTGATCATGCTAGCTCAAAAGGTTGAGAAAGGCCAGTTTCAGAAATGATCATAATCTCTTGATGATGCATGAAGTATTTCCTGCTATAATTTTCTTCAGTCACACTGTTGTTTTGCTGTGCTTGATAAACCTGAGACTTCTTTCTATTGTAATATTGAAACTGTAGTTTTGCTGTGCACTATTGGTCCATTTATAATAGATATGGTTCTGGTCAATTTATAGTAGATATGGTTCTGGTCAATTTATATTGCTGTGTTCTGGTCAATTTATAGTAGATTTTAGTGTTGTTGCTGTTGGTGGTCACCTGATGTTGTTGTTGTTGCTGTGTTAGTTTACTATGCTATTGATGTTTGCTTGTTTATAGTAGGAGCAAATTGAGCCCATTGCCATTTATTGTAGTATTCCAAATTGAGTCCCTGGCAAACACATGTAGTAATTATTCTACAGTTTTGAAGTGCTTGTTTCCTATTTATGTCCAGTCCTGTTGTTTAATTTACAATGCCGCTTTTCAGAGAAGTGAGATGGCTGGCTTGGAAGGTATCGAGTTCTTTGAGATCATAATTGAGAAATCTTGTAGCAGGCAGGTATATTTATCATCACTCATTTCTTTATCATCACTCTGCTGTCTAGTGCTTGATTGACACAATTAACCACTGCTTGACCCTCGTTGCAGAGGCTGCCTGACAAGTTTGCGAGGATGCTCGCCGGTCGTGAGCCCCACAAAGTGAAGCTGCGGGAGGCCGGCAGCGGGCTTCGCAGGCTGTGGGACGTGTTGGTGGTGTTCGATGGTGAAGGCCACATGTACCTAGGGCCCGGCTGGGAGCATTTCAATCACGCCCATGAGCTACAGCTTGGGTACTTCCTTGTCTTCCGCTACGACGGCAACGCCATGTTCACCGTGAAGATGTTCGACAACACCATGTGCCACATGTACTACCAGCACGACGATGATGCAGTAAGCTCTCTGCCTCTCTTCTTCCTGTCCTTTTAGCTTCCTCTACCTGCACGTCGACAACACCATGTTCACACTTTGTTGAATTTGGCCAGGCAATGGGAGCAGCAGCGGGGATGTCGAGGAGCAGAGCGAGGCTGACGAGGAGCAGAGTGGGGATGACGAGGAGCATCCTATTCTGGCTGACGACGGCCATGCTATGATGGTGGCTGACGACGACCCTGCTATGGTGGTGGCGGATGATGACCTTGCTATGGTGGTGGCGGACGAGAACCTTGCTATGGTGGTGGCGGATGAGGACCTTGCTATGGTGGCTGACGACGGCCTCGCGATGTGGTGGCGCCTGCAACCCATAGCTTGGCGACATGACCATGCCAATTGTGGTAGAGAAGTACATCCACGTTGGGATTCGCCACTCTGAGTGCATCAGGTTGATGAAGGAGAAGAAGGAGGAGTGAAGATGTTAAGAAATGAAGTGGCAATGTTAAGCATGTTAGGTTTAAGCTTGTTAGTGTAATCTGAACATGTCAATGTTAAGTATGTCAGGTTTAATTTTGTGCATGCTCATGGATGTTGTATGACAGTGTCATCTAAACATGTCAATTTCTTAACAATGAATATTCAGTTTGATAATTGATGGGAATTGAAATTCTTTATGCATGCTCATGGATGAAAGATAAAATTATGGGTTTTTGTGCATACTCATGTATTAAACAATATAAGTTTCATTTTTTGAATGCTAAAAACATGACTCAAACCCTAGCCACGGACGACTGCCGCGACGAAATCCGCTGGTTTTTGAAAACACCGTAAAAAATTCAAAAACCGTTTGTCATTTTTTGAATGCTAAAGACATGCATTTTTCATGAAGCGGCTACAAGGAGGGTCACCCCAAACGGTGCCATTCCATGTATATCTCAAAGTAGACCCTATTTTACGGACGATCGCCTAAAAACATGCATTTCCGACCCTCATAGCTACTCCCGGCAATTCAGACCACCTTCAGCCGATTCAGCTGGAACCGACTGGAATTTGAACTGCGCGTCCTCCATAGCTTGCCTGTTATTTTCACTAAAAATCCTTTTTAGCTTCACAGGTAGGCATTTCATCACAGAATCGACAACAGATTCGCACGGCTCCAACCCTAGCCACGGACGGCCGCCGCGACGAAATCGGCCGGTTTTTGAAAACACCGTAAAAAGTTCAAAAAAAATGGGAGACCTCAGCGTCACATCATCAAATGTGGCGTACCAACTAGCAAAAATACTAAACTTGCAATACCTGCATTTTCTTGAAAAAGTGTTCTAAAAAACGACCTACCATGAACGAAGATTCATGGCTTTCAAGCCAAACTAGCAATGATATGGCCGCATCTGTTGAATAGTTTTTGATAATATGCCCAAATTTGGTGCATGCCTCCGTCTTGTGATGGCAAACAATGTTGCCAACGTGAGGTTCCAACTTGTTTAACAAAAAAAAACGTTTTTCATTTCTTGAATGCTAAAGACATGCGTTGTTCATGAAGCGGCTACAAGGAGGGTCACCCCAAACGGCGCTATTCCATGCCTATCTCAAAGTAGACCCTATTTTATGGACGGTCACCAAAAAGCATGCATTTTCGACCCTTGTAGCTACTCCCGACAATTCAGACCACCTTCGGCCAATTCAGCTAGAACCGGTTGGAATTTGAACTGCGGGTCCTCCATAGCTTGCCCGTTATTTTCACTAAAAATCCTTTTTAGCTTCACACGTAGGCATTTCATCACAGAATCGACAACAGATTTGCACGGCTCAAACCCTAGCCACGGACGGCCGCCGCGACAAAATCGGTCGGTTTTGAAAACACCATAAAAAATTCAAAGAAATAAACAAAAAAATGGGAGACCTTCGCGTCACATCATCAAATGTGGCCTACCAACTAGCAAAAATACTAAACTTGCAATACCGGCGTTTTCTTGAAAAAGTGTTCTAAAAAACGACCTACCATGAACGATGATTCATGGCTTTCAAGCCAAACTAGCAATGATATGGCCGCAACCATTGAATAGTTCTTGATA
This sequence comes from Triticum aestivum, assembly GCF_018294505.1. NCBI lineage: Eukaryota > Viridiplantae > Streptophyta > Magnoliopsida > Poales > Poaceae > Triticum > Triticum aestivum. The sequence goes on from NC_057813.1 coordinate 555,876,689, forward strand.
ATATGCCCAAATTTGGCGCATGCCTCTGTCTTGTGATGGCAAACAATGTTGCCAAAGCGAGGTTCCAACTTGTTTAACAAAAAAAACGTTTTTCGTTTTTTGAATGCTAAAGACATGCTTTTTCATGAAGCGGCTACAAGGAGGGTCACCCCAAACGGCGCCATTCCATGTCTATCTCAAAGTAGACCCTATTTTACCGACGGTCGCCAAAAAGTATGCATTTTCGACCGTCGTAGCTCCTCCCGGCAATTCAGACCACCTTCGGCCGATTCAGCTAGAATCGACTAGAATTTGAACTATGGGTCCTCCATATCTTGTCTGTTATTTTCACTAAAAATCCTTTTTAGCTTCATAGGTAGGCATTTCATCACAGAATTGACAACAGATTTTCATGGCTCAAACCCTAGCCACGGACGGCCACCGCGTCGAAATCGGCCGGTTTTTGAAAACACCGTAAAAAATAAAAAAAATAAAAAAAGGGAGACCTCCGTGTCACATCATCAAATGTGGCCTACCAACTAGCAAAAATACTAAACTTGCAATACCGACATTTTCTTGAAAAAGTGTTCTAAAAAACGACCTACCATGAACGAAGATTCATGGCTTTCAAGCCAAACTAGCAATGATATGGCCGCATCCGTTGAATAGTTTTTGATAATATGCCCAAATTTGGTGCATGCCTCCGTCTTGTGATGGCAAACAATGTTGCCGAAGCGAGGTTCCAACTTGTTTAACAAAAAAAACCGTTTTCCATTTTTTGAATGCTAAAGACATGTGTTTTTCATGAAGCGGCTACAAGGAGGGTCACCCCAAACGGCGCCATTCCATGTCTATCTCAAAGTAGACCCTATTTTACGGACGGTCGCCAAAAAGCATGCATTTCTGACCGTCGTAGCTACTCCCGGCAATTCAGACCACCTTCGGCCGATTCAGCTGGAACCGGCTGGAATTTGTACTACGGGTCCTCCATAGCTTGCCCGTTATTTTCATTAAAAATCCTTTTTAGCTTCACACGTAGGCATTTCATCACAGAATCGACAACAGATTTGCACGGCTCAAACCCTAGCCACGGACGGCCGCCGCGACAAAATCGGTCGGTTTTGAAAACACCATAAAAAATTCAAAGAAATAAACAAAAAAATGGGAGACCTTCGCGTCACATCATCATATGTGGCCTACCAACTAGCAAAAATACTAAACTTGCAATACCGACGTTTTCTTGAAAAAGTGTTCTAAAAAACGACCTACCATGAACGATGATTCATGGCTTTCAAGCCAAACTAGCAATGATATGGCCGCAGCCATTGAATAGTTCTTGATAATATGCCCAAATTTGGCGCATGCCTCTGTCTTGTGATGGCAAACAATGTTGCCAAAGCGAGGTTCCAACTTGTTTAACAAAAAAAAACGTTTTTCGTTTTTTGAATGCTAAAGACATGCTTTTTCATGAAGCGGCTACAAGGAGGGTCACCCCAAACGGCGCCATTCCATGTCTATCTCAAAGTAGACCCTATTTTACCGACGGTCGCCAAAAAGTATGCATTTTCGACCCTCGTAGCTCCTCCCGGCAATTCAGACCACCTTCGGCCGATTCAGCTAGAATCGGCTAGAATTTGAACTGCGGGTCCTCCATATCTTGTCTGTTATTTTCACTAAAAATCCTTTTTAGCTTCATAGGTAGGCATTTCATCACAGAATTGACAACAGATTTTCATGGCTCAAATCCTAGCCATGGACGACCACCGCGACGAAATCGGCCGGTTTTTGAAAACACCGTAAAAAATATAAAAAAACAAAAAAATGGGAGACCTCCGTGTCACATCATCAAATGTGGCCTACCAACTAGCAAAAATACTAAACTTGCAATACCGACATTTTCTTGAAAAAGTGTTCTAAAAAACGACCTACCATGAATGAAGATTCATGGCTTTCAAGCCAAACTAGCAATGGTATGGCCGCATCCATTGAATAGTTTTTGATAATATGCCCAAATTTGGTGCATGCCTCCGTCTTGTGATGGCAAACAATGTTGCCGAAGCGAGGTTCCAACTTGTTTAACAAAAAAAACCGTTTTCCATTTTTTGAATGCTAAAGACATGTGTTTTTCATGAAGCAGCTACAAGGAGGGTCACCCCAAACGGCGCCATTCCATGTCTATCTCAAAGTAGACCCTATTTTACGGACGGTCGCCAAAAAGCATGCATTTCTGACCCTCATAGCTACTCCCGGCAATTCAGACCACCTTCGGCCGATTCAGCTGGAACCAACTGGAATTTGTACTACGGGTCCTCCATAGCTTGCCCTTTATTTTCATTAAAAATCCTTTTTAGCTTCACACGTAGGCATTTCATCACAGAATCGACAACAGATTTGCACGGCTCAAACCCTAGCCACGGACGGCCACCGCGACAAAATCGGTCGGTTTTGAAAACACCATAAAAAATTCAAAGAAATAAACAAAAAAATGGGAGACCTTCGCGTCACAGCATCAAATGTGTCCTACCAACTAGCAAAAATACTAAACTTGCAATACCGACGTTTTCTTGAGTTACTCGGTATGATTTTAACTATGATTTCTACAAAGTTTACAAAAAAGGACCCTAATTTTTTCTACCCCCAAACCCAAAAGAATTTGCGTCCCACACCAAAATTTTCCCTCCACCAAAATTTCTCTCCACTCCCTCTTCCACTACCAGGCGGGTCCCACCACTCCCTCTCCCACTAACATGCGGGATCCCCTCCCCTCCCCTCCAAAAATTTCCCTATTCCCCTCCCCTCTCCCCGATGAACCCTAGCATCTCCCTCCCCGAGCCGCCCCGCCGACGACCACTCCCTCCCCTGCTCCGCGCCGCCCTGCCGCCCGTTCTCTGCTCCGCCCCTCCATTCCCCACCTCCCAGCCCTGACGAATCCCCCTCCCCTCTCCCTGCCCTGCAACCCTAGCCCCTCCTCCTCTGCTCCGCCTCGCCCCGCTCTGCACCCCGACGATGAATCGCCGCTCCGCTCCTCTACATCAATGACGGTGGCGACAAGAGGGTAGACGCGAGCGACGGCTGCGACAGGAGCCACCGCTGCATCATCTACAACACGACGACAGGTACTCCCCTCGATGTTCTAGGGTTAGGATCTCCCTCTGGTTAGGATCTTCTGGTGGTTCGGTGGATCTCATGGGTTAGGATCTTCTATTGGTTCAGTGGATCTCATGGTGCATCTTCTAGGGTTAGGATCTCCTGATGGTTAGGGTTAGGATCTCCTTGTGGTTAGGGTTCTTCTTCATGGGGATGGGGATGGGGATGGATTCATGGGGTTAGGATTCATGGGATGATATCCTTCTTGTTCATGGGGTTAGGGTTCATGTCGTTGGTAATCTGATTTTGAGATGGGGATGTATTCACGGGGTTAGGGTTTTGTGGGGAGGTGGTTCTTTATTCTAGATTTTTATGCTCTATTTTGATTTTGCATCCCTGTCAATGTCGTTGCTTGATGTTTTGCGTTGTCATGTGGATGCCCTGTGGCAGCTCATCCATGGCCTTGTTTGTCATGTAGGTCATTGAGCAGCATCAGGAGGAGGAGCTCAAGCACGGCTACCACAAAAGCAGGTTTTTGTCCATCTCCATCTCCCTCTCCGTCTGCTGCCAATCCTGTTATTTGTTCTTGATTATGGTCACCACTAAATCTAAAGCTCTGTAGTTGTTGCTCCCATGCTATCTAGGGTTTGTAGGTTCCCATTCATGTTTGGTTTCTATCCTGTGAGGTCCTGCCATGCTTTGGTTTACATATGGATGATCTAGTTCCATAGCTATGTTCCTGGGTTTGCTAAATTGGTCAGTGGCAGTGCTGATCTCTCATTGCTTCCTATGGGACTCTGTTGTTCATATAGAAAGCTTTCTGCTCATTGTACTACTAGAGTAGTTCATGTAGGTGTGATATATGCTCTCTGGGTTGGTCTAGTTAATTCATCGTGTTCATTACTAAATGATTAAGTCCATCTGCCATTCCTGTGAGCTTTATTCTATTGATTGGCTAGTTGTGTTAGTTTGGTACTTTATGCTACTTTTATGTAATGACACCAATTAATTTAGTTGAGTTATGTACATTGCTACCCCCTGCTTTATGTAGTCAAGATTTTAAGGGATGCTTCATATCTTTCCTGATTGATATATCACTGCTGTACCAGCAGCCCATCCTGATTGTTCAAGTAGAAGACTTCTTTTATGATGTGCCCATGGGGTTTGTAGAAGTGTTCTTCTTTTATGATATGTGCATGAAGCTTGTGTTCTTCTTTCCAGTGAACAAGAGAATGCTTAGTACTTATTGTGGTATTGGAATTCCTGGTGTGTTAAGGCAGTATGACTAGTTTTAATATTTACTATATTGGTGCTAGATAATTTTGGGTGCTGTAATATACAAGGTTGATTCTAATTGTCGAAATGTCTGAATTTGTGTTCTTCTAGTCTGTAGCCATGTTTGGTGTGTAGCGGCAACATAATCAATAGTTGAGTATAGTTTTTTCATCTGCTTTTGTACTTCTGCAAGTATAGTTGTTTCATGCTTTACCAGTGGCAACATCTAGGTGTTTTGAAGGTCCTCATGATATACTCTTCTAAATTGCCTGCATACGCATGATTTCAAGGCCTAGTATTATTGTTAACACTGCTTGCTTCTTTATTCATCAACTGTTGGGCAATCAGTTGCTCTGAATGCATAAGCTTGCCTCCATTAGGGAAAACAGTTGAGTAATTCATTTGCTTATAGATGATTGTAGGTACATGGATAAAATTGCAAGTTAAAACATAAAAGTAATCACTAGTAGAAAAAGGACCTTATGTGAGACACATTAGTCCCGGTTCGATTTTGGCCCGGCACTAATGGTATCATTAGTACCGGTTCAAACGGCTATGCATTAGTGCCGGTTCGTGTTGAACCTTTAGTACCGGTTCGTGCCACGAACCGGTACTAAAGGGGTGGTGGCAGGCTGGCGTCAGGCCGGGGCCCCACGAGCCCCTTTAGTCCCGGTTTGTGGCACAAACCGGTACTAAAGGGCCAACCTTTAGTACCGGTTCGTGCCACGAACCGACACTAAAGGGGTCTAACCTATAGTCCCAGTTGGAGACACAAACCGGGACTATAGGGCAATTTTCAAACTTGAAAAAATCATAACTAAATCATCCTAATTCAGAAAAATACATATAATATATCAAAATTTGCAGAACAAAAAGATTGCAGGTACAAGTTTTCCGTTTTGACGATTTTTTAAAATCTCAAAATTCCAAAGGGAAAATAGAGTTTTTGGACGTTTTTAGACGTTTTTAGCGTTTAGTGCTAGGGTTTCGATTTCAGAGTTTAGGGTTAGGTTTTATGGTTTAAACCCTTAGTTTTTACTGTTTAGCATAGAGTTTCCAACGTTTTAAGTCCCGGGTTTAGGGTTTAGGACAATTTTTGAAATGACAAAATTGTAAAAGGAAAAAAGGATATGCTCTAATTTATGTTTTTTAAAATTTTGGTTAAATCTTGTCAAACCGGTCAAACAATTGATTCAAGAAATATAGAGTGTTACTAAATAATTACGCAATAATATTAGTGTTACTAAATAAGTATCTCAGTTTTTTTGAATTTTGGTCAAATCTGGTCAAACAATGGTCAAACTAATTATTCAAGAAATATTAGTGTTACTAAATAATTATTGTTTTTTAAAACAATAGTTTCAAACTCAAACAGTGAAATGTGTTAGGAAAATTCCTGGGGGTTAATAGGATTGACATCTTACTATTGTCAGGAAAACAATAAGTGTAGACTTGGAAACGAGGGAGAATAGAACCCAGAAGTTAAGCGTGCTCAGGTTGGAGTAGTGAGAGGGATGGGTGACCGGCCGGGAAGTTAGGCGATTTGGAATGAGTGATCCACACTTGAGCAGTTAAGAGAGGTGATTAGAGACTAAATCATCAAATAATTCAGAAAAATAAAAAAAAATCAAATTTTTTTCCCAAAATTCTCAAAAAAAAAACCCTTTAGTACCGGTTGGTAACACCAACCGGTACTAAAGGTCCCCCATACCAGGGCGCGAGCTCACGCCACATGGTTGGCCTTTAGTGCCGGTTCGTGCCAAACCGGTACTAAAGGGGGGGGGGTCTTTAGTCTCCACTCTTTAGTGCCAGTTGCAAAACTGGCACTAAAGGCCCTTACGAACCGGTTTTAAAGCTCCATTTTGTACTAGTGAATTGTTGTAAATAGTTGTTTTTGCTAATCCACATTGCTGAAGTATAATTCATGTGCACTGTATTTGTATCCAACTATATATAATTGTAATACATGTGAGCTCTGTTCTTATCTCTGGTACCACAACCTTAATTCACTTAGCTTGATGTAGTTTGCTTCACATATATTACTGCTAATGCATTGCTTCACATATATAGTTTGCGTCAATTCAATTGCTTGCTAGCATACATAGGGTTAGGGTTTGCATCAGCAGTACTACTAGCACTTTGCTTCCTTGTTGTGTACTTTATATGAGGCACTAGGAAGATTTCTTGATGTACATTACTACCTCCTGCTTGATGTAGTGAAGATATTAAGAGATGCTTCATATCTTTCCAGTGTACATGCATGCTTGTTTAGTGCACTTACATGTTTGCTTAATTAATAACACTAGATCACTATATTGTTGATCCATCAAGTTTGTTTCGCATGTATTACATGTATGTGCATGATGGTCCAAATGCTTTCCTTTATTGATACAAGTGCATCATTTTACTTTATCCCTGTTGTATCTGATTGTTGTTTATTCTATTTTGCAAGCACCACCTCAAGATCATCCATGGCAAGGAGGACAAGGTCAAACATGCTAAATCATCAAATAATTCAGAAAAATAAAAAAAATCAAAATTTTTTCCCAAAATTCTCAAAAAAAACCCTTTAGTACCGGTTGGTAACACCAACTAGTACTAAAGGTCCCCCATACCAGGGCGCGAGCTCACGCCACGTGGTTGGCCTTTAGTGCCGGTTCGTGCCAAATCGGTACTAAGGGGGGGGGGTCTTTAGTCTCCACTCTTTAGTGCCAGTTGCAAAACCGGCACTAAAGGCCCTTACGAACCGGTTTTAAAGCTCCATTTTGTACTAGTGAATTGTTGTAAATAGTTGTTTTTGCTAATCCACATTGCTGAAGTATAATTCATGTGCACTGTATTTGTATCCAACTATATATAATTGTAATACATGTGAGCTCTGTTCTTATCTCTAGTACCACAACCTTAATTCACTTAGCTTGATGTAGTTTGCTTCACATATATTACTGCTAATGCATTGCTTCACATATATAGTTTGCGTCAATTCAGTTGCTTGCTAGCATACATAGGGTTAGGGTTTGCATCAGCAGTACTACTAGCACTTTGCTTGCTTGTTGTGTACTTTATATGAGGCACTAGGAAGATTTCTTGATGTACATTACTACCTCCTGCTTGATGTAGTGAAGATATTAAGAGATGCTTCATATCTTTCCAGTGTACATGCATGCTTGTTTAGTGCACTTACATGTTTGCTTAATTAATAACACTAGATCACTATATTGTTGATCCATCAAGTTTGTTTCGCATGTATTACATGTATGTGCATGATGGTCCAAATGCTTTCCTTTATTGATACAAGTGCATCATTTTACTTTATCCCTGTTGTATCTGATTGTTGTTTATTCTATTTTGCAAGCACCACCTCAAGATCATCCATGGCAAGGAGGACAAGGTCAAACATGAGGCCAACCGTTGGTATGCAACTTGCTCCTTGTGGTTATACTATCAGTTTCATAAAATCTGTGTCTTAATATGCTAAGTGAAATGTATTACTGCAATCCGAATAAGCTGGCTTAATTGTGCTTGTGTGCTGTTAGTCTTCCTTACTTGAATAACTAGGATTAAATGATAATAAAATTTCATAAGATATGTTTGGCTGTCTGTCCATGCATTCCAAACATTCACCTAAGAGTTACGTTTCCTTTATCATGCAAAGAAGAGCCTCTCACCGAGTACGAGAAGGTTAGGGCTAGAAATATCACGAGGAACAATCGGATGTTATAGTCCCTTGGCATCGGTGCAATAGCATCGATCATTAGGAAAACAAATGGTGTACAAGAAGGTAGAAGTGATGAGGTTCAAGAAGGTAGTGGAGTTATCAATGATGACCCAGAGTATAATCCTAAGGAGGATGAGGTTATTGATGGAGAGGAAGTGGATGATGTTGTAGTGAACAAGACTGTTAAGGTGCAAACTCTGTCTTGCTTGGAGGGTTGGGGTTCTTTTATGCTATGTGTTTCCTTGTGCTCACATGTCACACCCTAGCTAGTCATGCATTAGAGTGTTGCATCATGTTTACTCTTTCATCAGAAACTTGAAATGGGGATGACAGAACCCCCAGTCCCCTCTGAAACCAACTAGGGTTTACTAAAATAATTTTTCAATGAACCTGAAATGCCCTTCTAAAATGCCCATCATTTTTGTCTTGGTTCAGAACCTCTGCAAAAGTGGTGCACATTTTCCTAGGCCATCCTAGGGTTTTTGAATTAAATCATAACTATTTGAATTTGGGCATTTAAAATTATATAAAATATTTAAATGCTCAAATATCTCCAAACTAAAATGTTTCATGTTGGAAATAATCCAACTATGGGCCAGAAATAGTTTGGTGATTTTTGAAGTGGCCTAGGTATTTTATTTAATTCAACAAAGTTGCAGATATATTAAAGAAATCAGAAAACAGAAAAGAAAGGGGAAGACTTACCTGTGCGGCCCAGCCAGCTGGCCGGCCCAGCCAGCAACCGACCCAGCCCAGCACTGTAGCTCCCTGTCGTCTTCCTCCCCTCGCCCCGAAGCTGCTGCGTGCTCGCGCGCGCGCGGCCGCGCGGCCACCTCCTGCTTGCCGACGCCCTCCTGGCCGCGTGGACGACGCCCGCAGCCCGTCCCGATCCCCCCTGCTCTCTCTCACTCTCCCCGGCTCTCTCCTTCCTCTCCCTCGCTCTCTCTCTCACACGGCCGAACACCACCGTCGCCACCGTTCGCCGTAGCAGTCGTCTCCGACCACCCCTCGCTCCCCCGACTAGCTCAGAAGCTCCGCCACAACTCCCTCTTCCTCCCCACCGCTCCACGGGTCCCCGGAAGCCCTGCATCGCCGCCACGTCGCCGTTCCCCTCTTCGGCTCCGATCATCGTCGCCGTCGAATTCGTCGTCTCCGGCACGTCCCCGAGCCCGCTTCGACGCCCACTGCAACCGCGGTGAGCTCCCGGATCGTTTCCCCCTTCTTCCCTGGTCTCTCCCGACCTCTAGGCCCTAGCCCCACCTCGACCGAGAGCTCCACGCCGCCGGCGATGTCGCTGCCGTGGCCACGGTCGCCGTAGCGCCCAACCAAGCACACCATCGTGCTCCACACATCACCAGGAGCACGTAGAACGCACCAACGCCTCCCCAAACCCCCTGCAACACTGATCCCGACCGCACCCGAACTCCGGCCGCCGCAGCCGAGCTCGCCGCCGTCAACTCCGGCCACCCCGAGCCCAACCACCACCACCAATAGACGCGGCTCAACCTCAGCAACACGTAGATGCCTTCCGCCGTCCATTTGGTCGCCGGAATGGCAAAAATCACTCTCGCCGCCGTCTCGGATCTCGCCGGCGTCATGTCGCCGGTGGGGTTTGACTTGACCGACCTGGGGTTTGACCCCCCAGGGTCACTGACGCGTGGGCCCTGTCGGCCAGATGGTTAGGTTAGCGCTAACTACTGTTAGTCAACCCCCCCTGACACTGACAGTGGGCCCCAGCGCCACTAATTAGTAATTAGAATTAATTTAAATCTGTTTAACCCCCCCTGTCACTGACGTGTGGCCCCCACACGTCAGGTTTGACTTCAGCCAGCCGCAGTTGACGTGCTGACGTCACACTGACGTCAGGCTGACGCAGTAATTGAATTTCTGGATTTAAATTAAATCAGGAAATTCCAGAATATTAATTAAACTTCAAAAATTCATAACTTTTATTCTGTAACTCCAAATTGGACAAATTATATATGAAAAATGATCAGAAAAATCCAATCTATCCATCTGTACCATTTCCATGCATGATCAAACAAGTTAAGTTGATGTTTTAATCAGAACAAGAAAAGGCACTTTAAAAGGCCATATTTGAATTTGAAATTTGAACCCTTGATTCAAATTTGTTCAAACCCTTCTGGTTTTAGTTGCATTAGCCCAACACACTCATATTGCCATGTTTCATGCATGCATCATATTGTTGCACATTGTTTGGTGATGCTTGTGTATCGGTGTCCTTTGCGACAGGGTCTGTCCCCGAGGAGTACCGTGATTACCCTAACGAAGAACTGTATCCGTGCAACGAACCATCAGGCAAGCAACCAACCATTTGATCATATCGATACAATCCCATGTTCTCGCTCCTGCTCTCTTTTACTGCATTAAGACAACGCGATTCAAACTGCTGTGTGCTACGGTAGTTGAACCCATTTCCTCTGCATGACCTGTCATTGCCACAGTAACTAGATGAAACCCACTAGCATGTGTAGGAGTTGATTGAGCCATATGTATGTGTTGTTCCTACCTTGCTATGCCTGCTATGCTTAGAGTCGTGTCAGGTCTGGTTCATCTGGGTGATGGGCTAGAGTGAAATGATTATGTCGGTAATGAGAGTGGTGTGGTGAACACGATTTGGTAAAGGTATCGATGAGAGGCCATGTAGGAGTACATGGTGGGTTGTTTCATTGAAGCCGACCTTAAGCACTGAGATCTGTATGTGTGATTTAAGAATCAGCTACTACCATACATTGGGCCCTGAAATATGACCCCGCTCGACTTCTTATTCACCCTAGCTCTCTGTCCAGGAGTTGCAAGTAGTTTCTGGTGTTTGTAGTCTACTGGAGGCCGTGGACAGCGCTGACCGTAGGGGTGGGCTGTGATGCGGTAGGTACGTGGCCGGGTGTACCGAATACCCGTTAGGTATCTCGGGAACCCTGTTCACATCGTTCGGGGCCGTATGGGAAACCTCGGCCGGACTCCCTGCGGATGGAACCTGAATAGGCGATAAACCTGGACTAGAGGCTTAAGTGTTTAGGTAGGTCGTGGTCTACACCCACGTCGGCTTTCGCTTGAAGTCTGCCGAGCACATGTCGTGTGCAGACGCTAAGTGGTGGAAACATGTATGAAGAAGTACACCCCTGCAGGGTTAACATGATCTATTCGAATAGCCGCGTCCGCGGTAAAGGACTACTTGGTTGCCTATACAGTTCATAGACAAGTAAATGGATACTATTAAAAGCCTCAAGATAAGTGTGAGTGCCGAGGATGGCTCTTCCGTAGGAAGACGGAGGTGAATCCTGGGTAGTGTATTGAAGTGGTGAGTAGTGGACTCGTGTGCGCAAAACAATTTCAAGTTGGAGTATCGTAGGATAGACTAGCCAAGAGTCAAAGCTGGCTTGCTGCAATAACTCCACCAACCCTTCTTGATACTATGCATGTATGTAGGATCTGATGTAAGTCTTGCTGAGTACCTTTGTACTCATGTTGCTATAATCTACATTTTTACAGAAGATGCTGCAACCCCTTCTGATGGGTTCTATGTAGACGTTGACCTCAACGAGTAGGCTAAAGACCCAGGTGGTGACCCTGAGCTTGTGAAGGACCACGTAGTATAGCTAGGCTTTCCAAGCCTCTTTTATTTTACTAGTTGTCTGTACTCAGACAAGTTACTTCCACTGCTGGTTTGTATGACTGTATGACTTGTATGTGGGGTCGTGAGACCCGTACCTTTGTGTATGCTATGTATGGCTCGCTGAGCCTTAAATAAAGTACTTGTGTCGTAGAGTCATGTTGTGATGCTTCGTTGTATTTGCACATATCGAGCATATTGTGTGTATGATTGAAATGCTTGGTATGTGTGGGATCTGACTATCTAGTTGTTTATCTTTAGTAGCCTCTCTTACCGGGAAATGTCTCCTAGTGTTACCGCTGAGCCATGGTAGCTTGCTACTGCTCTGGAACACTTAGGCTGGCCGGCATGTGTCCTTCTTCGTTCCTGTGTCTGTCCCTTCGGGGAAATGTCACGCTTTGAGTACCGGAGTCCTGTTAGCCCGCTACAGCCCGGTTTACCGGAGTCCTGCTAGCCCAGTGCTACAGCCCGGACCCACTTGCTGTTGACCGACACGTTCGAAGCTGGGTCATGGATGCCTGTCCCTGTAAGTCGGTGCCACTTTGGGTTTACGACTAGTCATGTCAGCCCGGGCTCTTTATCATATGGATGCTAGCGACACTATCATATACGTGAGCCAAAAGGCGCAAACGGTCCCGGGAAAAGGTAAGACGACACCCGTGGGGATACCGTGCGTGAGGCCGCAAAGTGATATGAAGTGTTACCAGCTAGATCGATGTGACATCGAGTCGGGGTCCTGACAGCGTTGGCATCAGAGCCGGACTGCCTGTAGGTTCTTCAAGCCAAACTGGTCGATGTTGAGTCTAGAAATTCTTTAGTTATATGTAGGGGAATTGTTTGTGGGTGGAACGTAAGGCTCTTTTTACTCCTTATACCTTATGACTTTCTGATCTGAGTCAGTCCATTCTTCCACCGGGGGTTAAGGAATTAGGATCTATTCTCTCTATCAGGATCACGTGTTACTAATCAGTAGTACCTTATAAGTTGATGAGTTCAAGCCTAGTTCAGTTTTACTACCACATTATGTTGCCAGAACGGTTTCAGAACTTTGATATGATGATGTTGAGTGTGTACAAAATCCTTTGTCAAATGTCTCAATATCCTTTTTGAGCATTTACAGCTGTTATGCTGCCGGAATTTTGCTAGAAATTCTAATGCCTTGCATTATGATTATGCTTTCAGATGGCCACTCGCGACCTCAATTAAGTGGTTCGCCTGACTCGATGCCTAGATGTACCTGGCCATACTGCTAAGTTGGTCAGGGTAATGACAGAGGCTGGATACCGCTGGTATCCTGAGTACACGGTCGAAGAGCAATTCCGAGATTTTAATCAAAGCCAGTATCTCTGCACTGTCAGGATATTTCCATCTTATCCTGGATCCACCGAGCCTCTTCACTGTTCCTATGGACTCAGGGTTACTATTGAGATGGCTGTGCAGGACGCCGCCTACTCTATGATGACCATTATGCGAGTCAGATCTGGGTTATTTCGGGACTCTGATTTCCGGTATATGCCAGGATCACTTCCGGGAGCACAAGGATATCTCCAGGCTATCTATGCTGACTCCACTCAGGAGGATTCACGAACTCGCACCACTGCTGAGATGCTCGAGGATAAGGACCGTGAAAATCGGGCCTTAAGGTTAGAGCTCTTCAATACCCATGCTGACCACTGGGCCACCTTGACTCGGTTCGCACCGGCGGTGCAAGCTGGATTCTCAGATATGCGCGATCTCTATCCTGTGAGATCTGCTCTGCCAGACGTGATGGTTTGGCGTGATGTAGGAGGCATCACCCCACCTCGCGGTCCCCGCAGGCCACCGTTTGTTGGTCCACGACCTCATCCTAGCCCCTATGGTCCACAAGCTCCGCGAGACCGTCTGTTTCCGGATGATCATGTTGAACTTCCAGGCTATGGAGGCGACTTCTACGAGGACTACTACGGATCGGTCTGAGTTAGTGGTAGTACCACTAGTTCGCACTAGCTGTGCCGTCTATCGTCCCGCGTGACTCGTGGGATGTGTCCTAGTTTGTACTCTTTCCGGAGTTGTAGAAAAATAATGTATAGGAATTTGGAATGCCTCCGATGAGATGTAATCCATTTTCACCGTAATAGTACTTTGTTTGGTCTTGTACTCAACCTTGTATGGTGTGTATGACGATGGAATAAAGAAGCAGTTTCTGTATCTACCATGTCATACGGATGATCATCTTGCATTCCGAGTTATTCCTTACATTATGTATTCCTATGTCGGAATTTTATCATTCTGACTAAATCATTGTCTTCTTTACCTAGGATGGTCAACACGCGCGCCAACCCTGCTTCTCAAGAGCAGGCCGAAGGCAGTGAGGCCAGAAATGAACATCTGCCTCAACCTCCTTCACTAGCCGAGGTTATGATGGAAGCTGAGAGAAACAAGCGGGAGACAAACCGTTTGTTGGAGCGTATCGAACAGAATACAGCACACCATCAGAGGGCTAACGTGGTGTCACTCAGCGATTTTATCAAATTGCATCCACCCACGTTCCACCACTCCGTCGAGCCTCTCGACGCTGATGACTGGCTTCGCAGTATCTCTCATAAACTGCGTTCCGCGCTGGTAGCGGAGGCTGACAAGGTCACCTTTGCTGCGTATCATCTTGAAGGCCCCGCCAGTCTATGGTGGGAGAATTATGGAGCTATGCGCCCAGCGGGCCATGTCACAACTTGGGCTGAATTCAGCGAGGCTTTCCGTGAACATCACATTCCGGAGGGTCTCATGGACCGTAAGCGTGAAGAATTTTGCAATTTCACCCAAGGCCGACTTTCTGTGGATGCCTATAGCAGGGAGTTTGGTAAGCTCGCCCGATATGCAACTGAGGAAGTGTCTACTGACGCCAAGAAGAAAGCAAGGTTCCGTAAGGGCCTTAGTCCTGAGCTTCGCCGCGACCTCCGTCTGCATGAGTGCACATCTTTTCCGAAACTTGTCAACAAAGCCATCAGTGCTGAAACTGGTCAGACTGATTATGACGCAACACGCAAGCATGGACGTGACATGGGTTCCTCATCCGGTGCTGGTCCTCAGAAGCGCCGCGTGTGGGTGCCCAACACCGCCCTGCCACCCAGGTTCACACCGAGGCCATCTTTCCAGGCGCCTCGCCCTGTTCAACAGTCTGCACCGGCCAAGCCCTATGGGGGTCCAACCAATAATGCTCCTCCACGTACCAGTTCCGTGACTTGTTTCAAGTGTGGGGAATCTGGTCACTATATGCGTGAGTGTCCCCAGACCAACCCCAATCAATCTGCTAAAGCTGTTGGCCGTGGCAAGCCGACAGGAAAAGTGTTTCATGCTAAACCGGTCACCGCTTCACGTGGCCATGTCAATTGTGTCTCTGCCGAAGAAGCTCAAGAGGATCCCAACGTCGTTCTCGGTACGCTTCTTGTTAATTGCCACCCGGCATCTGTTCTTTTTGATACAGGGGCCTCTCATTCCTTTATATCTGAAAATTATGCTCGTTTGCATAACGTTGCATTTTGTGACTTGCCATCCACTATGGAAATCTCTACCCCTGGGTCTAGATGGCAGACCTCTAGGGTAAGTTATGGAAATGAAATCCAAGTCGACAGACTTGTTTTTCTTGCATCCTTGATAGCCCTTAAATCTTCAGATATTAATATCATTCTGGGTATGGACTGGATGTCAGCTCATCATGCCCAAATTGATTGCTTCTCTAGGACTGTTCAACTCACCCATCCTTCGGGGAAGACAGTCAATGTCTTGACCCGAATAGCCAAGCGACAATTATATTCTCTTAACGCCATCCCTTTGCCAGACCTTGAGGACGTTCCGGTAGTCCGTGACTTCCCGGATGTCTTCCCAGAGGAATTGCCAGGTGTTCCACCTGACAAGGATGTTGAGTTCGTAATCGACCTCATCCCCGGAACCGTTCCGATTGCTAGAAGACCCTATAAGATGGCACCCCTAGAACTAGCCGAGCTTAAGAAACAACTCGATGAATCCTTGAAAAAGGGTTTCATCCGCCCTAGTTCATCTCCGTGGGCTTGCCCCGTCCTATTCGTTAAGAAAAAGGATGGTACGGACCGGATGGTTGTAGATTACCGACCGGTCAATTTGGTCACAATCAAGAACAAATATCCACTTCCCAGGATCAACGACCTGTATGATCAGCTCGCTGGATCCTCAGTCTTCTCCAAGATGGATTTGAGGTTGGGCTACCATCAAATAAAAATCAGAAACGGGGACATTCCTAAAACGGCCTTTGTTACTCGTTATGGCCAATACGAGTACACCGTCATGTCCTTCGGTTTAACCAACGCTCCAGCCACCTTTTCTCGGTTAATGAACTCAATCTTCATGGAGTATTTGGATAAATTCGTCGTAGTTTATCTCGATGATATACTCATCTACTCCAAGAACGAGGAAGAACATGCCGAACATTTAAGGCTAGTGTTGAAGAAACTTCGAGAGCATCGCCTTTATGCCAAATTTTCTAAATGTGAATTCTGGTTGTCAGAAGTGACCTATCTGGGTCATGTAATATCTGGTAAAGGTATTGCTGTTAACCCTGAGCGAGTTCAAGCCGTCCTTGATTGGACTCCACCTGAATCAGTCAAGCAAGTTCGGAGTTTTCTAGGCTTAGCAAGCTATTGCCGTCGCTTTGTCGAGAACTTCTCCAAAGTTGCCAAACCTCTAACCGAACTCCTCAAGAAAGATAAAAAGTTCGAATGGACTCCACAATGTGAGCACAGCTTTCAGGAACTGAAAAGACGCCTGACCTCTGCTCCCGTGCTGGTACCGCCAGACTTCTCCAAGGACTTTGTTATCTACTGCGACGCCTCGCGACAAGGACTAGGTTGCATTCTCATGCAAGATCGACACGTAATTGCCTACGCCTCACGGCAATTGCACCCACATGAGGAGAATTATCCTACTCATGATCTAGAGCTTGCAGCCGTAGTCTATGCACTTAAGACCTGGCGACATTACCTCCTCGGTAATCGTTGCGAGATATTCACTGATCACCAAAGTCTGAAGTACATCTTCACCCAACCGGATCTGAATCTCAGGCAAAGACGTTGGGTTGAATTGATCACTGACTTCGACTTAGGAATAACCTACACCCCAGGGAAAGCCAACGTCATGGCTGATGCGTTAAGTCGTAAATCTTATTGTAACAATCTGATGTTACAACAAAGTCAACCGCTTCTCCATGAGGAATTTCGGAAGCTTAACCTTCACATTGTACCTCAAGGTTTTCTTTCCACCTTGGTAGCAAAACCTACTCTTACGGATCAAATCATCGCTGCCCAAAAGCGAGATAAGGGAATATCTAAAATCAAAGAGAACATTGCTAGCGGAGGTGCTAGTTGTTTCTCCACAAATGATCATGGTGTTGTGTACTTTGAGAACCGTCTAGTGGTTCCCAAGAACCAGCATCTACGGCAGTTGATCCTTAAGGAGGCTCATGAGTCTCCTCTCACTATTCATCCCGGTAGTACTAAGATGTATCAGGACCTACGCCAGAGGTTCTGGTGGACTAGGATGAAGAGAGAAATTGCTCAGTATATTGCAAATTGCGACGTCTGTCGTCGTGTAAAAGCAGAGCATCAACGGCCTGCTGGCACCCTTCAACCCTTAGCTATTCCTTAATGGAAATGGGATAAAATTGGTATGGATTTCATTACCGGTTTTCCCAGGACCAAAAGGGGGAATAATGCTATTTTCGTCATGGTCGATCGTCTTTCCAAAGTAGCTCATTTCTTACCTGTTCGTGAGAGTATAACCGCTAGTCAGCTGGCAGATTTGTACATCTCCCGAATAGTGTCCCTCCATGGTGTTCCTTTGGAAATTAACTCGGATCGAGGAAGTCTTTTCACCTCTCGATTTTGGGAAAGTCTCCAAAATGCTATGGGAACTCGTCTTTCTTTTAGCACCGCTTTCCACCCTCAGTCGAGTGGTCAAGTGGAACGCGTCAACCAAATTCTAGAAGACATGCTTCGAGCCTCTGTTATCTCGTTCGGAATGGACTGGGAGAAGTGCCTGCCATTTGCCGAATTCGCTTACAACAACAACTATCAATCTAGCTTGGGTAAGGCCCCTTTTGAAGTTCTCTATGGACGACGATGTCGGACACCCCTTAACTGGTCAGAGACCGGGGAAAGACAATTCTTTGGCCCGGATATGATTCAGGAAGCAGAAGAACAAGTTCGTATCGTTCGTGAAAAGTTGAAAACAGCCCAATCCCGTCAAAAGAGTCAATATGACCGAAAACATAAGGCTATGACTTTCGAGGTTGACGAGAAGGCTTATCTTCGGGTCACCCCTCTGAAGGGAACCCATCGTTTCGGTATCAAAGGCAAATTGGCTCCTCGTTACATTGGACCTTTTCGCATTCTTGCCAAACGAGGGGAAGTTGCCTCCCAGTTGGAACTACCTCCGCACCTCTCCAGAGTTCATGATGTCTTCCACATTTCTCAACTCAGGCGTTGCTTCTCGGATCCTATCCGTGAAGTGGACCACGAAACGCTTGATCTCCAAGATAATCTTACATATCGAGAGTACCCCATTCGTATCCTCGATCAAGCCGAACGTACCACGCGACGTCATAACATCAAGTTTCTCAAAGTTCAATGGTCGCACCATTCCGAGGATGAAGCAACTTGGGAAAGGGAGGATCGTCTTCGACTCGAGTATCCCGCCTTCTTCTCGGAGGAACCCAAATCTCGGGACGAGATTCTCTTGAGTGGGGGTGAGTTGTCACACCCTAGCTAGTCATGCATTAGAGTGTTGCATCATGTTTACTCTTTCATCAGAAACTTGAAATGGGGATGACAGAACCCCCAGTCCCCTCTGAAACCAACTAGGGTTTACTAAAATAATTTTTCAATGAACCTGAAATGCCCTTCTAAAATGCCCATCATTTTTGTCTTGGTTCAGAACCTCTGCAAAAGTGGTGCACATTTTCCTAGGCCATCCTAGGGTTTTTGAATTAAATCATAACTATTTGAATTTGGGCATTTAAAATTATATAAAATATTTAAATGCTCAAATATCTCCAAACTAAAATGTTTCATGTTGGAAATAATCCAACTATGGGCCAGAAATAGTTTGGTGATTTTTGAAGTGGCCTAGGTATTTTATTTAATTCAACAAAGTTGCAGATATATTAAAGAAATCAGAAAACAGAAAAGAAAGGGGAAGACTTACCTGTGCGGCCCAGCCAGCTGGCCGGCCCACCCAGCAACCGACCCAGCCCAGCACTGTAGCTCCCCGTCGTCTTCCTCCCCTCGCCCCGAAGCTGCTGCGTGCTCGCGCGCGCGCGGCCGCGCGGCCACCTCCTGCTTGCCGACGCCCTCCTGGCCGCGTGGACGACGCCCGCAGCCCGTCCCGATCCCCCATGCTCTCTCTCACTCTCCCCGGCTCTCTCCTTCCTCTCCCTCGCTCTCTCTCTCACACGGCCGAACACCACCGTCGCCACCGTTCGCCGTAGCAGTCGTCTCCGACCACCCCTCGCTCCCCCGACTAGCTCAGAAGCTCCGCCACAACTCCCTCTTCCTCCCCGCCGCTCCACGGGTCCCCGGAAGCCCTGCATCGCCGCCACGTCGCCGTTCCCCTCTTCGGCTCCGATCATCGTCGCCGTCGAATTCGTCGTCTCCGGCACGTCCCCGAGCCCGCTTCGACGCCCACTGCAACCGCGGTGAGCTCCCGGATCGTTTCCCCCTTCTTCCCTGGTCTCTCCCGACCTCTAGGCCCTAGCTCCACCTCGACCGAGAGCTCCACGCCGCCGGCGATGTCGCCGCCGTGGCCACGGTCGCCGTAGCACCCAACCAAGCACACCATCGTGCTCCACACATCACCAGGAGCACGTAGAACGCACCAACGCCTCCCCAAACCCCCTGCAACACTGATCCCGACCGCACCCGAACTCCGGCCGCCGCAGCCGAGCTCGCCGCCGTCAACTCTGGCCACCCCGAGCCCAACCACCACCACCAATAGACGCGGCTCAACCTCAGCAACACGTAGATGCCTTCCGCCGTCCATTTGGTCGCCGGAATGGCAAAAAGCACTCTCGCCGCCGTCTCGGATCTCGCCGGCGTCATGTCGCCGGTGGGGTTTGACTTGACCGACCTGGGGTTTGACCCCCCAGGGTCACTGACGCGTGGGCCCTGTCGGCCAAATGGTTAGGTTAGCGCTAACTACTGTTAGTCAACCCCCCCTGACACTGACAGTGGGCCCCAGCGCCACTAATTAGTAATTAGAATTAATTTAAATCTGTTTAACCCCCCCTGTCACTGACGTGTGGCCCCCACACGTCAGGTTTGACTTCAGCCAGCCGCAGTTGACCTGCTGACGTCACACTGACGTCAGGCTGACGCAGTAATTGAATTTCTGGATTTAAATTAAATTAGGAAATTCCAGAATATTAATTAAACTTCAAAAATTCATAACTTTTATTCTGTAACTCCAAATTGGACAAATTATATATGAAAAATGATCAGAAAAATCCAATCTATCCATCTGTACCATTTCCATGCATGATCAAACAAGTTAAGTTGATGTTTTAATCAGAACAAGAAAAGGCACTTTAAAAGGCCATATTTGAATTTGAAATTTGAACCCTTGATTCAAATTTGTTCAAACCCTTCTGGTTTTAGTTGCATTAGCCCAACACACTCATATTGCCATGTTTCATGCATGCATCATATTGTTGCACATTGTTTGGTGATGCTTGTGTATCGGTGTCCTTTGCGACAGGGTCTGTCCCCGAGGAGTACCGTGATTACCCTAACGAAGAACTGTATCCGTGCAACGAACCATCAGGCAAGCAACCAACCATTTGATCATATCGATACAATCCCATGTTCTCGCTCCTGCTCTCTTTTACTGCATTAAGACAACGCGATTCAAACTGCTGTGTGCTATGGTAGTTGAACCCATTTCCTCTGCATGACCTGTCATTGCCACAGTAACTAGATGAAACCCACTAGCATGTGTAGGAGTTGATTGAGCCATATGTATGTGTTGTTCCTACCTTGCTATGCCTGCTATGCTTAGAGTCGTGTCAGGTCTGGTTCATTTGGGTGATGGGCTAGAGTGAAATGATTATGTCGGTAATGAGAGTGGTGTGGTGAACACGATTTGGTAAAGGTATCGATGAGAGGCCATGTAGGAGTACATGGTGGGTTGTTTCATTGAAGCCGACCTTAAGCACTGAGATCTGTATGTGTGATTTAAGAATCAGCTACTACCATACATTGGGCCCTGAAATATGACCCCGCTCGACTTCTTATTCACCCTAGCTCTCTGTCCAGGAGTTGCAAGTAGTTTCTGGTGTTTGTAGTCTACTGGAGGCCGTGGACAGCGCTGACCGTAGGGGTGGGCTGTGATGCGGTAGGTACGTGGCCGGGTGTACCGAATACCCGTTAGGTATCTCGGGAACCCTGTTCACATCGTTCGGGGCCGTATGGGAAACCTCGGCCGGACTCCCTGCGGATGGAACCTGAATAGGCGATAAACCTGGACTAGAGGCTTAAGTGTTTAGGTAGGTCGTGGTCTACACCCACGTCGGCTTTCGCTTGAAGTCTGCCGAGCACATGTCGTGTGCAGACGCTAAGTGGTGGAAACATGTATGAAGAAGTACACCCCTGCAGGGTTAACATGATCTATTCGAATAGCCGCGTCCGCGGTAAAGGACTACTTGGTTGCCTATACAGTTCATAGACAAGTAAATGGATACTATTAAAAGCCTCAAGATAAGTGTGAGTGCCGAGGATGGCTCTTCCGTAGGAAGACGGAGGTGAATCCTGGGTAGTGTATTGAAGTGGTGAGTAGTGGACTCGTGTGCGCAAAACAATTTCAAGTTGGAGTATCGTAGGATAGACTAGCCAAGAGTCAAAGCTGGCTTGCTGCAATAACTCCACCAACCCTTCTTGATACTATGCATGTATGTAGGATCTGATGTAAGTCTTGCTGAGTACCTTTGTACTCATGTTGCTATAATCTACATTTTTACAGAAGACGCTGCAACCCCTTCTGATGGGTTCTATGTAGACGTTGACCTCAACGAGTAGGCTAAAGACCCAGGTGGTGACCCTGAGCTTGTGAAGGACCACGTAGTATAGCTAGGCTTTCCAAGCCTCTTTTATTTTACTAGTTGTCTGTACTCAGACAAGTTACTTCCGCTGCTGGTTTGTATGACTGTATGACTTGTATGTGGGGTCGTGAGACCCGTACCTTTGTGTATGTTATGTATGGCTCGCTGAGCCTTAAATAAAGTACTTGTGTCGTAGAGTCATGTTGTGATGCTTCGTTGTATTTGCACATATCGAGCATATTGTGTGTATGATTGAAATGCTTGGTATGTGTGGGATCTGACTATCTAGTTGTTTATCTTTAGTAGCCTCTCTTACCGGGAAATGTCTCCTAGTGTTACCGCTGAGCCATGGTAGCTTGCTACTGCTCTGGAACACTTAGGCTGGCCGGCATGTGTCCTTCTTTGTTCCTGTGTCTGTCCCTTCGGGGAAATGTCACGCTTTGAGTACCGGAGTCCTGTTAGCCCGCTATAGCCCGGTTTACCGGAGTCCTGCTAGCCCAGTGCTACAGCCCGGACCCACTT
Source organism: Triticum aestivum (assembly GCF_018294505.1). Classification (NCBI taxonomy): domain Eukaryota; kingdom Viridiplantae; phylum Streptophyta; class Magnoliopsida; order Poales; family Poaceae; genus Triticum; species Triticum aestivum. Next base: position 555,899,000 of record NC_057813.1, read on the forward strand.
GCTGTTGACCGACACGTTCGAAGCTGGGTCATGGATGCCTGTCCCTGTAAGTCGGTGCCACTTTGGGTTTACGACTAGTCATGTCAGCCCGGGCTCTTTATCATATGGATGCTAGCGACACTATCATATACGTGAGCCAAAAGGCGCAAACGGTCCCGGGAAAAGGTAAGACGACACCCGTGGGGATACCGTGCGTGAGGCCGCAAAGTGATATGAAGTGTTACCAGCTAGATCGATGTGACATCGAGTCGGGGTCCTGACATCACATATTTCTCTTGTGATCTAATGCTTTTTTCCGTGCTGTTTATACGAGGCACTGAAGGAATCTAGGACGAAGAGGACTGGTGTTAAGAAGACAGTCAGCAAGAAGAAGAAGAGGTCAGAAACATCTACTGCAATGCCTCCAGGAAGGGTGATGGCCCCAGCTCCAGGACAAAAGAAGAGGATTCTGGAACCTGATGAACCTGCCCTTGATAGAGTCACAAGACAGAAAGCAAAGATGGCGTCTACAATGGACCATCAGGAAAGTCTGCTGCGCATGGACTCTGAGACCTCGATGCAAATGGGTGATGAGTTGCCGCCCATGGATGAAGGAACCACGCTCAACATGGATGGAAGTGGCACTGTCTGCCTAGATGAAGGAAGAACTATTTGCATTGATGAAGCAGGCACTATACACACAGACCTCAGCCCTGTTGCACCTTCTATTGACAGGAATGCTGTCATCAATGAAGAAGAACATCAGCTTGTGCTTCAATCAGGCAAGTTGACCTTTGCAATGCTATCTTTTACTAGTGCATTTTCCAAAGGGAATGATCATGTATGCTTTTGTCGATTCCTGCATTTGTTGATTTCTATTCTAATTTATGAGTTCAGTTTCATTTTCAGATGCAATGACTACCAAGACTAGACTTAGAAATGGCAAAGGGCTAGAGAGAATCACCAAGTCGCTTGGTAGCAAGGTGCCTATCCAAATTGTCGAAGGGATGAAGCGTCCAGAGAAGCCTCTGCAGGCAGCAAAGCTTGCTTCTGAGTGTGGACTTGTTGCAAGAAGCCATCTTCCGGTTCTTCCTCACTTCAAGCTATACAAAAAAATGCTAGTCTATTGGAGAACTACATTGGGAAAGTGTTGTAAGCTACTTGTTTCATAGTTCATGTGCTATCTATTTTCTGTTACACCTATGCATGATCACTAATATTGTTCCTACCTTGTTTGCTGTCTTGGTAGGTAAATTTTGAGATGAACATGGACTCGGAGACCATCAAGACCGCGTGCAAAGATATTCTGCAGAAAAATTCAAAGAACAGATGCCATCAGATCAAGAAGAAGTATTTTGATACCGTAGCCGCAAATAAAGTCAGCATTAAGTCTCCGGTGCCTGATCTGACGGATGGTGAATGGCAAGCTATGGTGGAGATGTGGTCTACCCCAAGACACAAGGTTTGTCTCTTCTTTGTTTGATGCTTTATGTTCTACACATGATATGCTAGTGCTAGATCATGCTGACAGTATGCTTTTTTGTAGGAAACCTGTGTGTCGAACAAGATGAATCGAGAAAAAGTCATGTACAATCAGAGAACTGGTTCCAGGCACTACACAACACACATTTTTGCCACTATGAGAACTTTTCTCTAGAGACCTTACCCTTTGATCCTCGTTGAATAACATTTCTGATTCTTGCTGAATAACATTTTGATTTTTGTTGAAAAATATTTCAGAAAGAAGAGCGTAAGGGTGAGGAGCTGTCTGCAATTGACTTGTTTAAGGCCACCCACAATAGCAAGAAGCACGGGTTTTCGGAGCCAGTCAAGATTGCTATAGTAAGTCACTCCATGCCATGTTTGATTCACAACCAACTTTGATGCTGTTTGATGCTTTGATGATTTAATGCTGTTTGATTCAGAGCCAATCAAGAACACACGCTATGTTCCATGCTTTGATGTTGTTTGATAGTTCAACAAAGATATCAGAACTTGCTATAGCTATTTGTTGCATTTTTTATGATATGATGAAATTTGATCTGAATGTTAGTTTGATGATCGACTCACTCGGGAAGCCATCTTATATAGAACCACCATTCTAGGCTTAATGAAGCGATCATATTGTTCCATTTGCATGTCTCCAGGTCACTAGTCGTCATCTTCTTGTATAGATTTTGTGTGCTGGTTTGGTTACTTCAAATAATCCATTTGTGTGCTGGTTTGGTTTCTCTTGCTTGGTTTGGTTTGCAAAATGTGAAATAGATCTCCCACTAATGCCTATCATTTTCCTCCATATGCTAGCTTGAGATGGAAAAAATGAAGGACGCGCCGGTACCAGAAGGTGAAGAGACAAAGTCTGCTGTTGAAATTGTGGAAGAAGTGCTCAAGACCAAAGTCAAGCAAAGCACATTCCTCAGGAATGTTGGGCTCCAGTCATCTAGGAACAACTCCGGCAAAGCAACTGCTGAAGTGGCTGCTCATGTTCGTGACCTTGAGCAGAAGCTGGAGAGGTCCGAGCTTCAAGCTGAATTGATGCAAGAAGAATTGGCGGCAATCAAGATGAAGGCGGAAGAATCTAAAGCTGCACGCGACAAGGAACTTGAGCTACTGCACAAGAAGTCTCAAGAGCAGGAAGAGAAGTTAGCCCACTTGATGGCTCTCTTTGGAGCTAAGGTAGTTTGATGGCTTTGAAGTTTGTCTTTGAACTTGTGATCTGATGCAGTTTGTCATAGTTTGAAGGCTGGGAAGTTATGTCGTAGTAGGTCTGGGAGCACTTGTGCAGTTTGTTGCATTTTATGCATCTTATGCATCTTATGATCTGGGAGAACCTGCGATCTGATGCATCTTATGCAGTTTGTTGCATTTTGCACTTTGCAAGTGAACCTGGGAGCACTTGTGAACCTGTGATCTTGTGAACCTGGAAGCACTTGTGAACTTGTGATGGCTCATTTTGGAACCAGTGAACTTGTGATGGCTCATTTTGGAAGCTATGTGAAGTTCTGAAGTTGTGTAGTTATGCATTTTCTGAATTATTTGAGTTTTGTTTGGATCACAAAATATTATTTGGATTAATTGGGCTCTAAATTGAGTTGGACTGCAAAAAGGCCGAGGCCCAAACAAGAATTAGATCAAAAAGGCTTGGGCCTAAAAAAAGAAATGACTTTAAGAAAAAAATTATAAAAGGCTGCATAACAGAAAATAAAAAGGCCAAGGCCCAAATTCGAACTAGACTAAAAAGGCCATGGCCCAAAACAATAGTGTACTATAAAAAAATTCATCAGAAAAAGGCTCCATTCCTAGAAAACAAAAGGCCAAATTATTGAGCTAGGCCCATGAAGATAAGCAAAATAAAGAGAAAAACATTAAATGGGCTGAATTATTGGGCTTGGCCCATGTAGACGGCTGAAATGGACCGGGATGATTCTATTTTACAACCTTTTGATTTGGTCGTAGTTCTACCACATCAGCTTGCCACGGTGGATCTGACGTGGTGTGGTCGGATTGCTAGTGACCAAAATAATTGGTCGTTAAATCTATGACCTATTTTTGGTCATAAACGTCTACGACCATTCCAGAAGAAAGGTCGCTAATGTTAGTTCACGACGGCCAGCTTTTGACCTTCTGTTTTTGGTCACAAAAAGGTCACAAATGGAAAATAGTGACCATTCAGTGACCAATAGTGGTGGTCACAAGTTGACATATTTCTTGTAGTGGTGGCTGGTCGAACACAAGGTCGTTTCCTCCATTCTGTGGTACGCCATGTCTCGTTTCCAATGGTTGTTCCATCCAAGCCCTCCCGATGAACACGACGTATTCCGACCCGGTCGGTTGCCTCCCGATGAATAGGATGATGTTTCTCCATTCTGACCCAGCTGGTTCCCTGCCCGATGAACAGGATGCCGTTGCTGCCGTTGCTGCCTCTCCATGTACACAAGCCCCGACCGTTCGTATATATATGCGTGAGTACGCGCTCGAGACCCCGCCGATATGTACGTATGTGGCCGTATTTTCTTTCTTGCACCCTGGCCATTGTACATACGTGTACATGCTACGTGCGTGCTGATACGTCTCCAATGAATCTATAATTTATGAAGTATTCATGCTATTATATTACCTGTTTTGGATGTTTATGGGCTTTACTAAACACTTTTATATCATTTTTGCGACTAACCTATTAACCGGAGGCCCAACCCAAATTGTTGTTTTCTTGCCTATTTTAGTGTTTCGAAGAAAAGGAATATCAAACAGAGTCCAAACGGAATGATACCTTTGGGAGAGTTATTTTTGGAACGGAAGCAATCCATGAGACTTGGAGTGGAAGTCAAGGAATCTTTAAGGTGGCCACGAGGCAGGGAGGCGCGCCCCCACCCTCATGGGGCCCTCGTGGCTCCCATGACTGACTTCTTTCGCCTATATATGTCCATATACCCTAAAAACATCGAGGAGCATAATAGATCGGGAGTTCCGCCGCCGCAAGCCTCTGTAGCCACCAAAAACCTCTCAGGAGCCCTTTCCGGCAACCTGCCGGAGGGGGAACCCATCACCGGTGGCCATCTTCATCATCCCGACGCTCTCCATGACGAGGAGGGAGTAGTTCACTCTCGGGGCTGAGGGTATGTACCAGTAGCTATCTGTTTGATATCTCTCTCTCTCTCTCTCTCTCTCTCTCGTGTTCTTGATATGGCATGATCTTGATGTATCGCGAGCTTTGCTATTATAGTTGGATCTTATGATGTTTCTCCCCCTCTACTCTCTTGTAATGGATTGAGTTTTCCCTTTGAAGTTATCTTATCGGATTGAGTCTTTAAGGATTTGAGAACACTTGATGTATGTCTTGCCGTGCTTATCTATGGTGACAATGGGATATTCACGTGATTTATTTTATGTATGTTTTGGTGATCAACTTGCGGGTTCACCTTGTGAACTTATGCATAGGGGTTGGCACACATTTTTGTCTTGACTCGCCGGTAGAAACTTTGGGGCACTCTTTGAAGTACTTTGTGTTGGTTTGAATAGATGAACCTGAGATTGTGTGATGCATATCGTATAATCATACCCATGAATACTTGAGGTGAAATTGGAGTATCTAGGTGACATTAGGGTTTTGGTTGATTTGTGTCTTAAGGTGTTATTCTAGTACGAACTCTATGATAGATCGAACAGAAATAATAGCTTCATGTTATTTTACTACGGACTCTTGAATAGATAGATTAGAAAGGATAACTTTGAGGTGGTTTCGTACCCTACAATAATCTCTTTGTTTGTTCTCCACTATTAGTGACTTTGGAGTGACTCTTTGTTGCATGTTGAGGGATTGTTATATGATCCAATTATGTTATTATTGTTGAGAGAACTTGCACTAGTGAAAGTATGAACCTTAGGCCTTGTTTCCTAGCATTGCAATACTGTTTATGCTCACTTTTATCATTTGTTACCTTGCTGTTTTTATATTTTCAGATTACAAAAACCTATATCTACCATCCATATTGCACTTGTATCACCATCTCTTCGCCGAACTAGTGCACCTATACAGTTTACCATTGTATTGGGTGTGTTGGGGACACAAGAGACTCTTTGTTATTTGGTGGCAGGGTTGTTTGAGAGAGACCATCTTCATCCTACGCCTCCCACAGATTGATAAGCCTTAGGTCATCCACTTGAGGGAAATTTGCTACTGTCCTACAAACCTCTGCACCTGGAGGCCCAACAACGTCTACAAGGAGAAGGTTGCGTAGTAGACATCAAGCTCTTTTATGGCGCCATTGCTGGGGAGATGAGTGCTTCAAGGTATATCTTGAGATCTTGCAATCAAAACTTTTTGTTTCTTGTTTTATCACTAGTTTAGTTTATAAAAGAAACTATAAAAATGGAATTGAGTTTGCCTCGTACTCTTCATCTTTTTAATATCTTTCATGAGAATGATGGAAAGGAAAGTTGTGCTCTATTGTTAGAAGAAGAATGCATTAAAATGTTTGGTACTAGATCTTTGTATGATGAGCACGATTGCAATGTTGTTAGTATGAATACCTTGAATATCCATGATGCTAATGATATGCAAAGCCACAAGCTTGGGGAAGCTATGTTTGATGAAGATGATATTTTTTGTCCCCCAAGTTTTGATGAGCAAATTTATTATGATGAAAGCATGTCTCCTATTTATGATGATTATTGTGATGATACGTATGCTATAAAGAATAATGATAACCATGAAACTTGTCATCATGATTTTAGTTTTCCATTGGATTATGCTTCACATGATATTTATTTTGTTGAGTTTGCTCCCACTACTATTGATGAGAATAAATTTGCTTATGTGGAGAGTTGTAAATTTTCTATGCAAGTAGATCATGAAAAGAATGCTTTATGTGCTGGTTATATTGTTGAATTCATTCATTATGCTACTGAAAATTATTATGAGGGAGGAATATATGCTTGTAGGAATTGCAATAATATCAAGTTTCCTCTCTATGTGTTGAAAATCTTGAAGATTTGCTTGTTTTACCTTCCTATGCTAGTTGATTATTGTTCCCATAAGTTGTTTGCTCACAAAATCCCTATGCATAGGAAGTGGGTTATACTTAAATATTCTAGTCATATTCTTCATGATGCTCTCTTTATGTTTCAATTCTTATCTTTTATGTGAGCATCATTGAAATCATCATGCCTAGCTAGGGGCGTTAAACGTTAGCGCTTGTTGAGAGGCAACCCAATGTTATTTTTGTTTATTGCTTTTTGCTCCTGTTTAGTAATAAATAATACATCTAGCCTCTGGTTAGATGTGGTTTTATGTTTTAATTAGTGTTTGTGCCAAGTAGAACCTTTGGGAAGACTTGGGTGAAGTCTATGCGATCTTGCTGTAAAAAACAAAAACTTTTGCGCTCACGAGATTAGCTGCCATTTTTTACTGGAGAGTCATTTTAGGTTGATTATTCTTGCAGATGATTAATAGACAAATTACGCAGGTGCACCAATTTATTTCAGAATTTTTGTATTTACATAAGTATTCTAATGATACAGATTACTACAGACTGTTCTATTTCTGACAGATTTTGTTTTCATTGTGTTGTTTGCTTATTTTGATGAATCTATGAGTAGTATCGGAGGGTATGAACCAAGATAAGTTGGAATACAGGTAGATATTACACCAATATGAATTTAGAATGAGTTCAAAGCAGTACCTAAGTGGTGATTTATTTTCTTATACTAACGGAGCTTACGAGTTTTGTGTTGTGAAGTTTTCAAGTTTTGGGTAAAGATTCGATGGTCTATGGAATAAGAAGTGTAAAGAGACTAATCTTGGGGATGCCAAAGGCACCCCAAGGTAACATTCAAGGACAACCAAGAGCCTAAGCTTGGGGATTCCCTGGATGGTATCCCCTCTTTCGTCTTCGTTCATCGGTAACTTTACTTGGAGCTATATTTTTATTCACCACATGATATGTGTTTTGCTTGGAGCGTCATTTTATTTTGTTAGTATTTTCTTGCTGTTATTTATAATAATGTTTTGCATCTATATTTTCAATAAAAATGTCAAGGATAGCCTTTACCATGCTTATTTTGCAAGTATACATGTTGCTGTTTCAAAACAGAAAGTTTACCACTGTTGCAAAAATTCCCTAGAAAAGTCAAAAAATGATATAATGTTGAAACTTTTTGCATATTGAGCTCTGATAAGTCTTCTACACTGAGGTAAATTTCCACAATTTTTGGAGTTAGGGAAGTATGATGAATCTTGCATTCTTTACACACTGTACTGTTTTGGCAGATTGCTACTATGTTTGCATTGTTTGCATATGTTTGCTTGTTTAATGATTCTATTTGAGGATAGGAGTATTAAATATGCAGAGACATTTAGTATGCAATGTTGAATAATAATTTTTGTGATTCGTTACATTAGAAAATGATAAGGTTTTTGCATTGGTTTATACTAACTTATCTCACGAGTTCTTGTTGAGTTTGGTGTGGATGAAAGCTTTCAAGATTTAGGAAACCGAGATATAAAAGGAATTAAGGAGACACAAAAATTCAACTTGGGGATGCACAAGGCACTCCTAGATAATATTTCAAGAAGTATCAAGCATCTAAGCTTGGGGATGCCCCGGTAGGCATCCCACCTTTCTTCTTCAACAATTATTGGTTAGTATCGGTTGAACTTAAGTTTTTGCTTCTTCACATGAGTCGTGCTATCCTTGCAATGCCATTTTCTTTTGTTTTGCTTGCTGTTTGAATAATTTACTTAAGATCTGAAATACTTAAATGAGAGAGAGTCCTCACATAGCTAAATAATTATTTGACTACTCATTGATCTTCACTTATATCTTTTTGGAGTAGTTTGTCATTTACTCATGTGCTTCACTTATATCATATGAGTAAATGGTTGAATGATTTGAATATCATAAATCTGAAATTATATATGTTTCATATGCTTATCCTATGGGGAATAATGACTTCACATATAAGAAGTAGAGGTGGTAAATTTATGGAAGGTTAGCAAACATTGTATTGGTCACTTGAACAATTCATGAAAGAATATTGAAGGAAGAGAGATTTCACATATAAATATACTATCTTGGACATCTTCTATGATTGTGTGCCCCATTAATTATTTCCAAACCTGAGCAAATTAGTTAAAGTTGGACAAGGAAGACAACATAATGAGTTATGCTTGGGTATATTTGTATAGAAGTTATATTGTCATAGATCCTCCAACATGTGGTGCTTGCTATTTAGAATCCTTTGCTAGCCAAAATATCTGTACTAAGCGGGAATACTGCTTGTGCATCCAAATTCCTTGAACCAAGTTTCTTCCATGAGTGTCCACCATATCTACCTATATGCAGTATTTACCTGCCGTTCCAAGTAAATTTGCATGTGCCAAACTCTAAACCTTCAAATAATAATCTGTTTTGTATGCCCGAATTGCTCATGTAGCGACTAGGGGCTGTCAGTATCTTCCATGCTAGGTGGGTTATTCTCACGATGAGTGGACTCCGCTCATCATTCACGAGAAAATGGCTGGTAACTGGGATGCCTAGTCCTATGATCAAAAGATCAAAAACAAATCGCAAATAATTGGAAACAAAAATCCCCCAGGATTGTTGTTAGTTGGAGGCACCCGTTGTTTCAGGCAAGCCATGGATTGATGCTTGTTGGTGGTGGGAGAGTATAAAACTTTACCATTCTGTTTGGGAACCGCCTATAATGTATGTAGTATGGAAGATATTGGGAACTCTTGGTTGTTATGTTGAGAATGAAAGCATACCTCTCAAAATTATTTATCTCAATTTCAAAATCGAGCTCTGGCACCTCTGCAAATCCCTGCTTCCCTTTGTGAAGGGCCTATCTTTTACTTTTATGCAAGAGTCAGTAGTATTCCTTCTCATTCCAATCTACTCTTTAGTTGGCAAGCATCATGTGATGGGGAAAGATCTAAGCCACTACAAAAAAGACACATCCGTGACATTTTGGGCCGAACGAAATTTTTTTCTGTCATACATATGACACTTCTGTATTATGGGAAGAGGAGTCCGGAAATAACAATCCGGAGCCAGCTGCAGCACCTAACTCAGACAATTCTGCACAATCGGCGGCTCAGCAAATGAAATAACACCTTCAGCCCACGAAATAATGGCAATAATTGCCCCGTGGACGGAACTATTCCTAGCCTACTTAATTAGGCAGGAACTTCCCGAAGACCAAAATGAGGCCCGCTGCATAGTTCGGCGATCTAAAGCCTACAAGGTCCATGAGGGAGAACTTTATAAGAAAAGCACTACCGGAGTCCTTCAAAGGTGTATCTCCGAAGAGGAAGGGCGTAATCTCCTGGCTGAAATTCACGCCGAACTCGGCGGGCACCACGCTGCAGCCCGGGCCCTTGTAGGCAAGGCCTTCCATACAGGATTTTATTGGCCGACAGCCCGGGCAGATGCTCAGGACTTAGTCCAACGATGCGTCGGTTGCCAGCTCTTTGCTAATCAGAGCCACATGCCACCCACCGCCCTCAAAACTATACCCATCACCTGGCCGTTTGCGGTCTGGGGGCTTGACATGGTTGGACTCCTTAAAGGGGGAACCCACAAGCACAAATACTTATTGGTCATGGTGGACAAATTCACCAAATGGATTGAAGCCAAGCCGGTTAAAAACGGCAGAATCTGGACCTGTGATAGATTTTATATCCGGGGTAGTACACCGTTTTGGCGTGCCCCACAACATCATCACTGACAACGGCACGAATTTCACGGCCGGCGAGGTTAAACTCTGGTGCAAAAATATGGGCATCAAGCTCGACTACGCTTTAGTCTATCACCCCCAAACTAACGGTCAAGTCGAGCGAGCAAATGGTCTAATCATGAGCGGCATCAAACCCCGACTAGTGCGGTCCCTCAAGAATCTAACAAGCACTGGGTAGAGGAGCTCGACTCCGTACTCTGGGGGCTGCGGACCACGCCAAACCGAAATACCGGATTCACACCATTTTTTATGGTGTACGGCGCAGAGGCAGTTCTGCCCTGCGATATAATTCATGACTCACCTCGTGTGCGCATGTACGAAGAAAGAGAAGCCGAGCTGGATCGGCAGGACAGTTTGGACGCCTTAGAGGAGGAGCGGGACGTGGCAAAAGCTCGTTCCACATTTTATCAACAGCAGGCTCGAAGATATCAAAGCAGAGAAGTACGGGCCAAAGCTTACAATGTTGGCGAACTTGTTCTACGCCTGCCGGACAAGAAAAAGGACAAACTTAAGCCCAAGTGGGAAGGTCCCTTCATCATCGACCATGTCCTAACTGGCGGAGCATACCGTCTACGCAACACATCTGACAACCGACTAGAGCCGAACCCATGGAACGCAGCCCGTCTCCGAAGATTCTATGCCTAACGCCGGACTCAGAGTTCGTCTCACTCCTCCGTCCACCTTTTTACATTTTCACTGTCTCTTGTCCCCCTCCTTCTTCCCACTTTTTTTCCAATACCTTGGATAGGCTGATTTGCGCATTGTTCGCACAGACTTGATGTGCTCCTAAGCACTCATTATACCTGGGGGGCTTCTTTAACAGAAGCTTAATTATACGGGCTTCATGCCCAACACATGTGTCATACTTCCACATGTACCTTTTATTCACCATTATATGCATCGATATGACTTAAGTTTTGGCCAAGCTGGGTTGCCTGGCTCCTGTGCTTACCCCCACGTTCCCGATTGTTCGACTAGGAGGTAAAGGGAGCACCTCTGCGATTGTTACTGCCGGGTCAGCCAGATGTGTACCTTAGACTGGGTGAAGCCGAAAGCTAGCGTTCTTAAGAGAATATTCGGTCGGTGACTTGAAAGATCATTACTTACTTACTTATTTATTTGCCCCCAGATGCTTTTTCTGCTATTTTCGCAGTCCGGACATGCACTTTAGGGCATGCCTCCCAGGGAAAGGAACCATTAACGGAACTATTCTCCCTGGAAGATGTTTCTTACTAACCATGTAATATAACATAGCTAGTTGGGAACTTGTCTGATAAAGCAATTATGACCCCGACGCCTTGTCTCCACGCATGCCCCGGTTCTTCTATAACCGTAAGGGTATTCGGACACACTCCGAACTGTTGGGTCCCGAGGTTGAAGCGAAAAGGTCCGCAAAGACAAACGATCTACAATCCGGCTAGAAGGCATTTTACATGTCATTTCAAATAACATCGTCAAACAGACTGATTGTACTCCTCTTCAATCCCATCTGACAGGCTGTCTAATTTACAGTCCTGTTGGGAATATTTCGTGGCCAGTTCTACTTGGCCGTACATCAAGCTCACAGGGATCTCCTTCCCATCAGGCCCCGCAGGTCCGACCTCGGCCATGTGGTTTGGGTCAGCCTTCGGGTACCGTGTCTTCACCATGGCCCAGGCCTCCCTGGCGCCCAGACGGCAGGCCGATATCTTCCACAGACGGAGGCGTCGCCGTGCTCCCTGAAGCTTCTCAGCAAGCCCTCCAAGGCCCTCGGGCAGGGAGACGGATGGCCATAAAGCCTGAACGACGCCACTCATCGCCTGCCGAACACGTTCGAGCAGTTGCACCAGCTCGGGAAGTTGGTCACCTGTTGAACCAGGCATTTCCTCCGCATGGCAACCTGTGAGCACACCTAAAGACACATTTCTGTCAGTCGACTTCCTCGCCGAATTCTTCTTTTCAAAGGAATTTGCTCAAGCACTTACTATAAATGCTGCGACGAAGCCGCCGATTCTCCTTCACGGAGCCAGACAGCTGGCCCTGAACACCTTTCATCTCTTCTCCTAGCTGGGTGTGGGCATCTTGGAGCTTGTTTCTCTCCTGCTGCACCTTCATAAGCACCCTCTCGCCAGCCTTTAGCTGACGCAATAGCTGTTTCTTGTCCGGATCTAGTCCGGCGCCCTCTGCAATATTATTGTCAGATTTACATACACGCCACACTTTGTTAACTACTTCGAAGTACGTATTACCAGCGGGGGTCTCTGTGGCTCCCCCTGTGGTGGCTAGTGCGGCCTCAAGTTGGTCCTTGCACTCTTGGAGCTCCTGGGACAGGTGGGTATTCTTCTCCGTAAGATCCTGCATAATAAATGATCCTTAAATCAGTTATTTAAACTATTTTAAGTCTCGGGGGCTACTAGCATATATAACTATTAAAATTACTTACCCGTATGTCCTTCACATACTGCTCCGTGGCTTTGGTTAAACCATCTTCAGCAGCACGGAGGTGCGCGTTTCCCGCATCAAAGGCATTCAACGCCTCCGGGGAGAAACACGCGTCACGAAGAACTGTCCAGCGACGCCTGTGATTCATGGCGCTCTCCACCTCAGACCAGGTGGCGGACAGCCTGTCGGCATCCTCCGTCGGAGGAGCATCCGGTTCTTGCCTTGTGTTCGCCTCCACTTCCGGACCACGCAATGGAGCATGGCTGGCGGAGGCTTGATTGGCAACCTCTCCGGACACTGTCCGGCGAGCGCTCTTTCTCCTGTAAAAAGTTATGAGCATTAATATAGGGATCCTTCCCTTAAAAACAACGGTGCGCCGTACCGTTGCGGCGACGTTTCGATTCGCGTCGCACTCCTCTTCCGCCTGCTGGGCCGAACTGACCATTGCTGGTTAGCCCCCGCAGGTTCGGCTTCCTGCCTTAAAGGCACCTCCTGCGATGCACCATCAGTATAGGATGGTCAGAATTGAGCACGGATCAAATGATGGTGTCAAGACCTTGGTCGTAGTCACCTGGGAGGCCGGAAACAAACTGGGGTAGTCAGCCGTAATGGCGACTAGGGCATTGTCCATGCTAAGTTGGTGGAACACCCCATCAATCAGCTCCACCTTTATGTCCAGATCCTCTTCGGAGGTCGGATCAAGGGATCGTTCCGGATCCTCGGGCTGTGGAGTTAGGCTTCGTATGCCCTCCACGTCCCGGTGCAGCTCCTGCGTCGAAATCACAAAGTAAAATACTTGACTTTGGAAGTATGGATCGGGTAGATAAACGTTCGCTTACCCAGCTCCGAGGGTTATTCATGGAGAATCCATTCAATGGATTCGTGCGGAGAAAGTCCTCCTCCTCCCCCTTGTACAAGCCGGACAGGATCTTTGCCAGATCGGCTGCCGAGCTCGGCCCTCTGCGGCCATGACGGGTGGCGTCGTCTTCCCCGTTGCAATCCCACATAGGGTGGCCCCTATATTGGAGTGGCTGCACCCCTCTCATAATGCATGTGGCCATGATTCCAATCATGGTCAATCCGGAGTGGGCCAGTAACCTAATCCGGCCCATCAGATAATGGACGCTCCCATCCTCCTCCCGTTGAGGGCTCCGCGGGCGCCAACTCAGGCGTTTCTTCAAGGGAGCATTGCTGAACTCCGGGAGGCCGATCCGAACTGGATCCGGCAGAGGGGCGTCCTCCATGTAGAACCATTCCGAAGGCCAGTCTTCGGATGCCTTCTTCGGGGTGCCGGATAGATATCCGGTCCCAGCGATGCGCCATATTTCGGCTCCGCCCACTTGATATATCGACCCCTCATAGGAACGGGGTACGAGGCAAAACAATCTCTTCCACAACGCAGCATGGGGCTTGATGCCCAGGAACAACTCGCAAAGAGCTACAAAGCCCGCGATGTGCAAAATGGAGGCAGGTGTGAGGTGGTGAAGCTGGAGTCCGTAGAACTCCAGGAGCCCCTGGAGAAACGGGTGTATGGGAAATCTGAGTCCCCTTATTAGATAAGGGATGAAGCATACCCGCTCTCCTTTGGAAGGGTTGGGGATGCTCTCCGCCTGCTTTCCACCCTTGAAGGTGGCCAGTCCGGCTCGAACCGGAACCATGAAAGCTGGGGGAAGATATCCCTCGGTTTGGAGCGCCACTAGCTCGCTGTGTGGAACTGAGCATCTCCCCCAATCTCCTGGCTTAGGGCTGGGAGCGCGAGAGGAGGAGCCGCGTCGACTATCCATGATGGAATGGATTTTTGTCAAAGGCGCTTCGATGAGAACTTGCGGATGGAGGATGGTGTGAGCTGGATCTAGATCCTCGCCTCTCTTATAGGCGGCTCATTCGCATGGCTAGGGGGTAAAATGTAAAAATACCCTAGCTTTTCGCATTCATACGACACGTGGAAGAAGGCTATTATTGGGCGTAGAAGCCAAGGAGCATAACATTTATAAGGAAGCCAGACACTATTTGACAGGAACATGAAGTTTGAAGGAGAACCCGCCTTGCAACGCCGAAGACAATATACGCGCCGGACTCGTCGTCGCTGAAGCCTGGTTTGGGGGCTACTGAGGGAGTCCCGGACTAGGGGGTGTCCGGATAGCCGAACTATCATCATCGGTCGGACTCCAAGACTATGAAGATAGAAGATTGAAGACTTCGTCCCGTGTCCGGATGGGACTTTCCTTGGCGTGGAAGGCAAGCTTGGCGATATGGATATGTAGATCTCCTACCATTGTAACCGACTTTGTGTAACCCTAGCCCTCTCCGGCGTCTATATAAACCGGATTGCTTTAGTCCATAGGACGAACAACAATCATACCATAGGCTAGCTTCTAGGGTTTAGCCTCCTTGATCTCGTGGTAGTTCCACTCTTGTAACACACATCATCAATATTAATCAAGCAGGACGTAGGGTTTTACCTCCATCAAGAGGGCCCGAACCTGGGTAAAACATCGTGTCCCTTGTCTCCTGTTACCATCCGCCTAGACGCACAGTTCGGGACCCCCTACCTGAGATCCGCCGGTTTTGACACCGACACCCTCCTCGCCCGAAATCGCTCCCGTCCACTATTTGGGGACAAGCAAAGTTACTCTACTATCCCCGACCCTTAGTACACAGACCCAAGCCGAGAAGCCTATAGGCAAGGGTAGAACT